>NC_086444.1:326946858-327121858 GCF_028390025.1 Pseudophryne corroboree | reverse complement strand
CTAAGCTCTACCAGTTTGATACCCTGGCGGATGGGGACCTCATGTTGCTCAATCGGTGCTGCAGAGTCGTCCGCACTCTCCCGCCTGGTCTGGAGCTTTGGTATAAACCCCATGGTCCTTACAGAGTCCCCAGCATCCTCTAGGACGTAGGAGAAAATAGGATTTTAATACCTACCGGTAAATCCTTTTCTCTTAGTCCGTAGAGGATGCTGGGCGCGGTCCGGGACTTCCTCCCGGCCCGGTGCCTAGCAACTAGGGACGCCGTGCGCGCTGAGCCGCCGGATCCCTAGCAACGCTAGGACGCCGTGCACGCTGAGCCGCCGGCTCCCTAGCAACGCTAGGACGCCGGGCGCGCCGAGCCGCCGGGACCCTAGCAACGGGGACGCCACGGACGGACCGCGTTCCCCGTTGCTGGGTTGATTATTTAACTGTGCACACATGTTTTCTGGTCGTGCAGCAAGGCAGCTGCACGACATTCATTGTAATCAGGCTCTGGACTCTGATTGAAGGATTCCCTGCTAAATACCTTCTCAGTGCCTCACACAGACGCCGGTGATAGTTTCCTGCATGCTGCTCATGTTGGTGAACGTCTGTTCCTGGTCTGCTGTGCCCGGTCATTCCAGTCCTCTGAGTTCCTGAGTCTGGGTGTTTGTCATCTCATCCCAAGGAGTTCTCCTGGTCCTCATTTACCTGTGACAGTCTTTTGAGGATCTCGTTTGGTTTCGTGAGTGGCGGCTCTGCCGCGTGCTGCGGCCTAGGCCGCTTTATATTGTGTTCTGGTTTTGGAGCATTTGCGGAGGTATCCGCTTCCACAGTCCTCTCCGGAACTCGGCGGTGCTGTGTAGGAGAGTGGACAAGTGGAGTATTTTGGTTGTTCTTTTCCCTGGCGGTAATCCGCGCATACTTTAGTTTTAGGTTTGTTAGTAGCCCCTGGCCTTGTTGTTTAGTTAGAGGGCCCCTTGTTATCACCCTGTCTCGGTTCACTCTTTGTCTCTCATTAAGACCTGAGGGGGCATCGGAGTTGGGCAGACGTAATCCGCCCTTCAAACGCGGCTGCCATGGGCCCAAGCAACCATAGTCTCGCAAGAGTGTACTGACAGCACGGGCGAGACAACGGAGATAGGGCGCCAGGGGCTATTCCCATTCCTTTCCCCTTTCCCAGCATTACGTTCTGGAATTCAGGTCCTTTCATATAAGATCACCCCAGACCTGAGTATTAGAATCATAACATTATCACCGGCCCAAAAACTAAAAAAAAAAGGGGTTTTAATTTTTTCCCATTCAGTTTTGGCTGATAAATTACTAAAGAACAGCTGACTCAGGTTTAAGATAATTGGGCTTAAAGCCACAAGCTTTGTTCATGCACCCCTATGCAAGCCCAATTATCTTAAACCTGAGTCAGCTGTTCTTTAGTAATTTATCAGCCAGTGTCAGGTGACTAGTGTACCTTTAAAAGCCATGGAGTATTTGGCAGATACACAGTAAACCAAGTGGGCAT
The DNA here is from genome assembly GCF_028390025.1 of Pseudophryne corroboree. Taxonomy (NCBI): domain Eukaryota; kingdom Metazoa; phylum Chordata; class Amphibia; order Anura; family Myobatrachidae; genus Pseudophryne; species Pseudophryne corroboree. The sequence goes on along the minus strand of NC_086444.1, from coordinate 327,120,360 downwards.
ATTTGCAGTTATATTATGTGTGATACAGTTGCTAGGTTTTAATTTTTGAGACTCTGTGATAGTGTAGGACCTGCATGAAGATGGGGTACCTTGGCGAGCGGTTTGCAGGCTTCCGTGCATTGGCCAATTCACTAACTAAACCCCCATCATTTATTTATTGATGTTGTGAAAATAAGTGAGCTTGCTTTGGTGAGTGCTGAACTTTCTGTTTGTGTATATATATATATATATATATATATATATATCTATATAGGATATGTGTGTAAATTGTATATTACATTATGTATATTCATATTATAATGAATGCTGAAGTAAAGGTATTCCTTCTCATGTGCTGCTCGCTCTGTTGATATAGCTCTAGGTTGGCCGTGACGAGTTGTTCTCAGTTCCTCTCAAGGAGTCCGAATGTTATTCTTTTCCCGACGTGGATAGAATACGGTGAAAGTCAACTTCTGGTCGACACGGGGCCCTGTCACAAAGGATCGTACACAGGAAGCTAAGTGATATTTTATTTCTATGCTTTAGAGTTATTTGCATTACATGCACATGGGGGAGTGTTTATATTCGGAAAGGCATCCGTTAGAATTACCCTACAGAGAAAGGGGAGGTTTCTTATGTTGATTCTTCTCCATAACATTGTGGCAGGCTGCCGTGCGACGGCAGGAGGTGTGGCCGGGGGAATGCTGAGGCTGACTCCGAGAGATACTGGAGTTTCTTCCTGGGACTGTATACAGCTGTTTGGGGATGCCTCAGTTCAGTCACTCTCGGCGGATACCACTGGTAAATCTAACTTCGTGAGTTAGACTCCTTCACAACGGTTGGTGACGCATTCTGTTGCGGGATGCAGTCTTTTTAAAAGTTTCGATACCGTTCTTTTTTCCCTTTCAGTGCAGATGGCGGAGGGAGAAAAGGTAAGGGTTCTGCAGCCTTGTTAGGTTCGCAGAAGCGGATGTCGATTTCTGTTTCTACCACATCCATCGCATGTCGCTGAGTCTATCTGGCTGGAGTCCACTCCGGTGGGAACTCGTCTACTACTTTTCAGTCAGTCCAGTACTGGACTAGGACCTGTGAGTTAATTATAGAATCCAAAGGGGACATTCGGGCGTTTACAGGTGTCTACCCCTCACTGATTTTTTTGAATAAATCTTGCCGTTTCCCCTCTGGAAGGGGATGTAGTACGCGACACCATACCAGAGTTGTGTCAGGTTCAGGGCATTGTCCTGAGGTCCCTGGTTTAAAAACCCCCCCAAAGATTTCTCCTTACGAAGTTGAACTACAGGATGGAATCTCTTAGACCAGGGAGCTCCAGCGCGTAAAGGTGGAAAAGGGTTTAAATGCGTTTTTTTCTCCGCATTCCGCTTACCTGGGTTGATGTCAAGGATTGTCTTTGCCATTTCACCGGTGTGATGGCAGTATGATGGTTTTCTTTCAATAGTAAGAGCCATTGTTATTCTGTACTGAGACGCTCTCCTGATTACGGGGAGGTCAAGAAACAAGTGGTCCTATTCGTTGTTTCTCTCTGACTGTTCTTCAACACAGGGATTGGCTGTTGTTCCCAACTATGCAGATGTCGGAGGTGGGTATCAGGGTAGATACTGAATGGTTGAGGTTCTGTGTTTTCCTGTGGAAAGAGGTCTGAAGATCCAGAGTCAGATCAGATTTGCAGTGACAATCCATCAATATGTTCAGTTGATGAAGAAGATGGTGCGGCCTAGGAGGCTTTTCAGTGAAGGATATCGCTCCTGTGGTGTCTGCTCAGTTCTCACCTCCTAGAGGGACGAAGGTTCGGAATCCAGGTGGGGGTCCTGGTGTCCATGCATGCAGATCTCAGAGACTGGGGAGCAGTCCTTACAAGGGAAGTATTTCCAGAGGAAAAGGTCAAGCTGGGAAGCTTGGCTGCAATAAGCTTTCTTGGATTAAGAGCTATTTTCAGTGAACATATGCTTAGTGATCTGCCCGTGTTAATTCTGTCGGATGACTTGACAGCAGTGGTGTAAGTAAACCGCTAGGGTGGAACAAGGAGCAAAGCGGCAATGGCAGATGCTTAAAAGTTTTCCGCTGGGAAAAAGGACTGGTAAACGCTATATTAACAGTTTTCGTTCCCGGTGTGAACGACGGAGAAATAGATTCCTCTGCAGATGCGATCTCCATCCGGGAGAAATACAGTCGTCATCAAGAAGTTTCACTGAAGCGACAAATCTTTGAGGAGTGCCTCAATTGGACTTGTTGGCGCCTCGCCTCAACGAGAGATCTTAGGGATATTGTTCCAGGTTAGGGGACACTCAAGCTATAGCAGTGGACGTCCTCGGGACACCTTGGGTGTTTTCTGTCGGTCTATGTGTCCCCTCCGTTTTCACTCTTCTGAAGGAGTTAAACGTAAGACGAACAAAGATTCAGGCGATCCTCATTGTTCCGGTCTGAACATGGAGGGCTTGGTATCCAGTTCTTCAAGATTTACTCATAGAAGATCACTGGCCTCTTCCTCTACGTGAGGAACTGTTACAGCAAGATCCGGGCGTGTATCAAGACTTACCGCGGCTGCGTTTGGCGGCGTGGCGGTTGAACGCCATATCCTAGCCAGAAAGGGTATTCCCAGTGAAGTCATTTCCACTTTTCTTCAGGCTAGAACAGAAGTAACGGCAAAACCTTACCACCATGTTTGGAGAAAATATGTGTCTTGGTGTAAATCCAGGAAGGCTACTACGGAAGCTTCAACTGGGTCGTTTTTCTCCATTCTTTGCAAGCAGGTGTGGGTGCAGGCCTAAGGTTAGGCTCCATTCAAGTGCTGGTTTTGGCCTTATAAATTTTCTTTCAAGAAAGAATTTGAGACCTTTTCCGGAAGTTCGGACCTTCGTGGAAGGAGTACTGCACATCCAACCTCCATTTGAGCCCCCATTGGCACCGTGGGATCTTGACGTGGTGTTGAGTTTTCTTGTGTCACAATGATTGGAACCTTTCTGAAAGGTTGTGTTAAAATTTCTCTCTTGGAAAGTAGTCATGCTTTTGGCTTTGGCGTCCGCAAGGCGGGTGTCGGAAGTAGCGGCTGGGTCTCACAAGAGCCCGTTTGATCTTCCAGGTGGATAGAGCGAAATTGAGAACTCGGATAATAGTTCTGCCAACAGTGGTTTAGGTGTTTCGCAGAAACCAGCCTATTTGATGCCTGTGGTTACTTAAGCTGATTCAAGGTCTCTCGATGTAGTCAGAGCTTTGAATATTTATGTCGCAAATTTGGCTCAGATTGCGGAAACAGAGGCTCTGTTTGTCCGGTATGCTCCCAGCGTGACTGGAGCGCCTGTGTCTCTGCAGTCGGTTACACGCGAGATCTGTGATCTGGTTCGGCGTGCTCGTTCTATGGCTGGATTGCCGTTACCGAATTCGGTGGTGACCCATTCTAATAGGAAGGTGGGCTTTTCTTGGGCGGATGCCCGAGGAGTCTCGGTGATTCAACTTTGCTGAGCGGATACTTGGTCGGGGTCAAACACTTTTGCTAAGCTCTACCAGTTTGATACCCTGGCGGATGGGGACCTCATGTTGCTCAATCGGTGCTGCAGAGTCGTCCGCACTCTCCCGCCTGGTCTGGAGCTTTGGTATAAACCCCATGGTCCTTACAGAGTCCCCAGCATCCTCTAGGACGTAGGAGAAAATAGGATTTTAATACCTACCGGTAAATCCTTTTCTCTTAGTCCGTAGAGGATGCTGGGCGCCCATCCCAGTGTTAGGCGCCGCGGTCCGGGACTTCCTCCCGGCCCGGCGCCTAGCAACTAGGGACGCCGTGCGCGCTGAGCCGCCGGGTCCCTAGCAACGCTAGGACGCCGTGCACGCTGAGCCGCCGGCTCCCTAGCAACGCTAGGACGCCGGGCGCGCCGAGACGCCGGGACCCTAGCAACGGGGACGCCACGGACGGACCGCGTTCCCCGTTGCTGGGTTTATTATTTAACTGTGCACACATGTTTTCTGGTCGTGCAGCAAGGCAGCTGCACGACATTCATTGTAATCAGGCTCTGGACTCTGATTGGAGGATTCCTTGCTAAATACCTTCTCAGTGCCTCACACAGACGCCGGTGATAGTTTCCTGCATGCTGCTCATGTTGGTGAACGTCTGTTCCTGGTCTGCTGTGCCCGGTCATTCCAGTCCTCTGAGTTCCTGAGTCTGGGTGTTTGTCATCTCATCCCAAGGAGTTCTCCTGGTCCTCATTTACCTGTGACAGTCTTTTGAGGATCTCGTTTGGTTTCGTGAGTGGCGGCTCTGCCGCGTGCTGCGGCCTAGGCCGCGTGCTGCGGCCTAGGCCGCTTTATATTGTGTTCTGGTTTTGGAGCATTTGCGGAGGTATCCGCTTCCACAGCCCTCTCCGGAACTCGGCGGTGCCGTGTAGGAGAGTGGACAAGTGGAGTATTTTGGTTGTTCTTTTCCCTGGCGGTAATCCGCGCATACTTTAGTTTTAGGTTTGTTAGTAGCCCCTGGCCTTGTTGTTTAGTTAGAGGGCCCCTTGTTATCACCCTGTCTCGGTTCACTCTTTGTCTCTCATTAAGACCTGAGGGGGCATCGGAGTTGGGCAGACGTAATCCGCCCTTCAAACGCGGCTGCCATGGGCCCAAGCAACCATAGTCTCGCAAGAGTGTACTGACAGCACGGGCGAGACAACGGAGATAGGGCGCCAGGGGCTATGCCCATTCCTTTCCCCTTTCCCAGCATTACGTTCTGGAATTCAGGTCCTTTCATATAAGATCACCCCAGACCTGAGTATTAGAATCATAACATTATCACCGGCCCAAAAACTAAAAAAAAAGAAAAAAAACAGGGGTTTTAATTTTTTCCCCATTCAGTTTTGGTAAGAGTTAACCGGCTTCATGAATCCGGCAGGGTTAGGACCAAATCCCGGTCAGCTTTTAGTTAACCAAATTCAAGAACTTACTCAGATGGTTCAGGACATTTCTCTTCGGGTGAGATCGCAGGAAGATCTTTTGCGAGCCTCCCCGAGGCTGGTCCCAGAACCAAAGATGCATTTACCCGACCGTTTTTCGGGTAACCGAAAAGATTTTTTATTAATTTTAAAGAAGCTTGTAAGCTATATTTTCGTTTAAGGCCTAGTTCCTCTGGTACTGAATCTCAGCGGGTTGGGATTATTATGTCGTTACTCCAGGGGGATCCACAGACCTGGGCGTTTGGGTTAAAAGCTGAAGATCCTGCTTTGTTATCTGTAGACGCCTTTTTTAAATCATTAGGTTTGTTGTATGATGACACAGATAGAGAGGCGTCAGCTGAGAGTCACCTGCGTGCTCTCAAACAAGGTAAAAATCCAGCAGAGGTGTATTGTACCGAATTTCGCCGCTGGTCGAACGACTGTGGCTGGAATGACCCGGCCCTGCGCAGTCAGTTTCGCCTCGGTTTATCTGAACTTATTAAAGACAGTCTCCTCCAGTACCCCGCTCCTGAGACTCTCGATAAACTCATGGAGCTTGCTATAAAAATAGATCGTCGTCTCCGAGAGCGGAGGGCTGAAAGAGGAACAACTGTTAGGCCTAGTCCTTGTGTTTATACCTTTCCAGAGGACGTCGAGGAGCCCATGCAGATGGGTCTCTCCCGGCTGTCCCCAGAGGAAAAAAACAGAAGATTAAGTTCTGGTCTTTGTTTGTACTGTGGTGGTAAGGGACATATTGCTCGCAACTGCCCGAACAAGTCGGGAAACGCTCTGACCAAGTGAATTGTGAGGGGGTTCACTTAGGTCTGCAGCTTATCTCCTCAAATGACTCTCTCTTAGTCCCTGCTAAGATTTCCTTTGGTAGCCTCAGTTCATTGGTGTCGGCCTTTGTCGACAGTGGAGCTGCAGGAAATTTTATGGATTTAACTTGGGCTAAGGCCTTAGGCATTCCACAGATACCGTTGGATAAACGTATCACCATGCACGGGTTAGATGGGGGTCCGCTTTCCAATGGGATAATTACTCACCGCACACCTCCAGTATTACTTACAGTAGGAGCCTTACATTCTGAAGATATAGAATTCTACCTTACACATTGTCCAGCAGTTCCTGTAGTTTTGGGTCACCCTTGGCTTGCCTTTCATAATCCCACCATTGATTGGCGGTCCGGGGAGATTTCCCAATGGGGTCCTTTTTGTGTTAAGGAATGTATTTCTTATCCAGTCCGGGTTGCAGCAATCGTCCCAGAGCTTATTCCTGTGGAATATCAGGATTTTGCCGATGTGTTTTCCAAAGGCAATGCGGACATTCTGCCTCCCCATCGGTCCTACGATTGTGCAATTGAGTTAGTACCAGGTGCCACTTTGCCTAAGGGGAGATTATATGCCCTGTCCGGGCCAGAAACCACGGCCATGAATAATTACATTCAGGAAAGCCTTAAAAAAGGTTTTATTAGGCCTTCAAAATCTCCGTTGAGTGCAGGATTTTTCTTTGTTGAGAAAAAAGATGGGTCACTTAGACCATGTATTGATTTTAGAGCCTTGAATAAAATCTCAGTCAAAAACACTTATCCTTTGCCGTTGATTTCTGTACTCTTTGATCAGTTACGTTCTGCTGTGATCTTTTCGAAAGTTGATCTTAGGGGAGCTTACAACCTCATCCGAATAAAATCTGGGGATGAGTGGAAGACGGCTTTCAGCACTCAGTCGGGTCACTATGAATACCTGGTGATGCCGTTCGGCCTGTCAAATGCACCGGCGGTTTTTCAAGACCTCATTAACGATGTTCTCCGTGACTTCCTTGGGAAGTTCGTGGTCGTTTATCTTGACGACATTTTGATATACTCTGAGTCTATGGAACAACATGTTACCCAGGTGCGTCTGGTTCTTCAAAAATTACAAGAGAATCATTTATATGCCAAGCTTGAGAAGTGTGATTTTCACATCACAGAGGTGTCTTTCTTGGGGTACATTATTTCTCCCCAGGGATTTTTCATGGAACCGAAAAAACTCCAGGCCATCCTTAATTGGGCGCAACCCACTAATTTAAAGGCAATTCAGCGCTTTTTAGGGTTTGCTAATTATTATAGGCGGTTCATTCATACTTTTTCTGACCTGGTCACTCCCATAGTAGCTTTGACTAAAAAAGGAGCAGATCCCTCCAATTGGTCGCTTGAAGCTGAGTTAGCCTTCCGGGCCTTGAAGCAGGCCTTTGTCTCAGCTCCTGTCCTCAGACATCCTAATCCGTAACTTCCCTTTATTGTGGAGGTTGATGCCTCAGAGGTTGGAGTGGGGGCTATCCTTTCTCAGGAAGATCCGGAGTCTCAGGAGTTACATCCTTGTGCCTTCATGTCCAGGAAATTCTCCTCCGCTGAATCCAACTATGACGTTGGTAATCGGGAATTACTGGCAGTAAAATGGGCTTTCGAGGAATGAAGGCATTGGCTGGAGGGAGCTAGGCATACTATTACTGTTTTTACGGACCATAAGAACCTGCAATACATTGAATCAGCTAAACGGCTTAATGCTCGGCAGGCATGTTGGGCATTGTTTTTTTACTCGTTTCAGGTTTATAATCACCTTCAGGCCTGGTTCCAAGAATACGAAAGCTGATGCCCTGTCACGTTGCTTTCTTCCGGTTCACAATAGCAATCCTGTTAATACCCCCATAGTTCCATCTTCAGTCATCCGGGCAGGCCTCACACTGGATTTATTTACTCAGTTAAACCAGCTTCAACACCAAGCTCCTAGACTTACTCCTGCTGGTCGTCTTTTTGTCCCTGAATTTTTGAGAGGCACTGTTTTAACTGAGTTTCATGACAACAAAGTCTCGGGGCATCCGGGTATCACTAAGACCTTGGAGTTAGTCTCTCGCTCAGTGTGGTGGCCTAGTCTTTCTAAAGACGTTAAGGAATTCGTCCATTCCTGTCAGGTTTGTGCACAGTATAAGGTTCCTCGTTCGTTGCCTATCTTGCAAGTTATGCCTTTAGCCGTTCCTCTCAGGCCATGGTCTCATATTTCCATGGATTTCGTGGTGGACCTTCCCCTTTCAGCCGGATTGCGAGTCATTTGGGTGGTAGTGGACCGTTTTAGTAAAATGGCTCATTTCATTGCTCTTCCCTGATTACCCTCTGCTCAAGGGTTGGCAGTTTTGTTCCTCCGCCATGTGTTCAGGCTCCATGGTTTGCCCACTGATGTTGTCTCTGATCGGGGTCCACAATTCATCGCACGATTCTGGAAACGTTTTTGTGCCTCTTTGAAGATGAAACTGTCTTTAACATCGGGTTACCATCCACAGTCTAACGGGCAAACCGAACGAGTCAACCAGTCATTAAAACAGTACTTACGCTTGTATTCGGCCAAACTCCAGAATGATTGGTCCGAGTTTCTTCCTTTAGCCGAATTTGCTTATAATAACTCTTGTCATTCCTCCACAAAGGAGTCCCCATTCTTTTCAGTCTTTGGTTTTCATCCTAGAGCCAACTCCTTTTTCCATCATTCTCCAGTTTCCTCGTTGACCTTAACCTCCCATCTCAGAGCAATTTGGAGAAAAGTGCACCTTGCCCTCAGAAAAGCGGCCTTCCGAGAAAATAAATTTTCTGATAGGCTCCGACGTCCTTGCACTTTTAAGGTGGGAGATAAGGTATGGTTGTCAACTCGCAACATCAAGCTTCGACAACCCTCGGCTAGACTGGGACCCAAATTTATAGGACCGTTTCTTATCATTAAGAAGGTCAACCCAGTTGCTTTTCGGCTACGCTTGCCAAGATCTCTCAGAATTGGGAATACTTTCCATTGTTCCCTGTTGAAACAATATGTTTCTTCCAGCAGATTTCCTCAGAGGACCTCCCAGGGTAGATCTCCAGTGGATGTGCAGGGACAACAGGAGTTCTTGGTAGAGAAGGTGTTAGATTCAAAAGTTTCCCGGGGCCGGCTTTATTTTTTGGTTCACTGGAAAGGCTATGGTCCGGAGGAAAGGTCTTGGGTCTTGGATAAGGATCTACATGCCCCTAAACTCAAGAGATTATTCTTTCAGGAATTTCCTCAGAAACCTGGCTTTAGAGGTACGTTGACCCCTCCTCAAAGGGGGGGGTACTGTTAGGCGCCACGATCCGGGACTTCCTCCCGGCCCGGCGCCTAGAAACTAGGGACGCCGTGCGCGCTGAGCCGCCGGGTCCCTAGCAACGCTAGGACGCCATGCGCGCTGAGCCGCCGGCTCCATAGCAACGCTAGGACGCCGGGCGCGCCGAGCCGCCGGGACCCTAGCAACGGGGACGCCACGGACGGACCGCGTTCCCCGTTGCTGGGTTGATTATTTAACTGTGCACACATGTTTTCTGGTCGTGCAGCAAGGCAGCTGCACGACATTCATTGTAATCAGGCTCTGGACTCTGATTGGAGGATTCCCTGCTAAATACCTTCTCAGTGCCTCACACAGACGCCAGTGATAGTTTCCTGCATGCTGCTCATGTTGGTGAACGTCTGTTCCTGGTCTGCTGTGCCCGGTCATTCCAGTCCTCTGAGTTCCTGAGTCTGGGTGTTTGTCATCTCATCCCAAGGAGTTCTCCTGGTCCTCATTTACCTGTGACAGTCTTTTGAGGATCTCGTTTGGTTTCGTGAGTGGCGGCTCTGCCGCGTGCTGCGGCCTAGGCCGCTTTATATTGAGTTCTGGTTTTGGAGCATTTGTGGAGGTATCCGCTTCCACAGTCCTCTCCGGAACTCGGCGGTGCCGTGTAGGAGAGTGGACAAGTGGAGTATTTTGGTTGTTCTTTTCCCTGGCGGTAATCCGCGCATACTTTAGTTTTAGGTTTGTTAGTAGCCCCTGGCCTTGTTGTTTAGTTAGAGGGCCCCTTGTTATCACCCTGTCTCGGTTCACTCTTTGTCTCTCATTAAGACCTGAGGGGGCATCGGAGTTGGGCAGACGTAATCCGCCCTTCAAACGCGGCTGCCATGGGCCCAAGCAACCATAGTCTCGCAAGAGTGTACTGACAGCACGGGCGAGACAACGGAGATAGGGCGCCAGGGGCTATTCCCATTCCTTTCCCCTTTCCCAGCATTACGTTCTGGAATTCAGGTCCTTTCATATAAGATCACCCCAGACCTGAGTATTAGAATCATAACACCCAGTGCGTACTGTGTCTGCAGTTATTGGTTATGGTTACACTCTTGCGGTGTTTCTTTTCTGTCAGTCTGTTGCTGACATTGTGCATGCCATGGCAGGCAGTCTCTTATTATTGGTTGTGTTGACACACTGGTTGTGTTACATATTCTCTCAACGTGTGGCTGTGTATTTTCATGCCGTTGGCTGGTATTCTTTTGAATGCCAAGTTCTGCGGTATGTTTGTGGTGTGAGCTGGTATGACACTCACCGTGTTTAAACAATAAATTCTTTCCTCGAAATGTCCTTCTCCCTGGGCACAGTTTTCTAACTGAGGTCTGGGGGAGGGGCATAGAGGGAGGAGCCAGTTCTCACCCATTCAAAGTCTTATTAACACTGACTTGGTTTGGGAGGGTTGTGGACTCGGGGTTTCTTCCGGTGACCGGGAAGTGGAACCGCAACTGGACCGCAGTAGAGATGGCCGGATGTAAGTTTTCCTCATGCAGGATCAGGTCGGCGGACAGGAGGCACGTGTGGACGCTGAAGGTCTCCTGAAAGAGAGAACTTGAAAGGTGCTGGTGAATCACAGAAGAATACTAGGTGCTGGAGACACAACTGCACTAACGTGCACAGGACTTGGAGACACAGAAGTGTTTGTAGGCGCAGAAGCGCGTGGAGACACTGAGGTGCTTGGAGGCACGGAGGTGCTGAAGGCACGGAGATGCTTGGAGGCACGGAGGTGCTGGAGGCACGGAGGTGCTTGGAGGCACGGAGGTGCTGGAGCCACGGAGGTGCTTGGAGGCACGGAGATGCTGGAGGCACGGAGCACTGGAGATCACAGGTACAGTAGCAACGATGATACTCAGGCGCCGGAGCACTGCCCGGCGTCTGAATTTGAACTTCCCGCCAGGACCTGATTGGAGGGCGGGCCGATGATGTCACCCGCACCTCCCGAGGACGTCGGACGCACACGCCAGCTGGACGGAGCGCCGGACGCCGGGACCCGCCAGCGAGGACGGCCGCACGGAGACCCAGCGCGCCCGGAGAGTATGGAGACCGCGGCGCCGTGACAGTACCCCCTCCTCTAGGAGTGGCCCCTGGACACTTTACCAGCTTCGTAGGATGTCTAGCATGGAAAATCCGGACTAGTCGAGGAGCCGAGACCTCAGAAGCCTTTATCCAACTTCTCTCCTCAGGACCATATCCTTTCCATTCCACCAGATATTGCAGATTCTTGTGAAGATAACGAGAGTCTAGAATATTTTTGATCTCGAAGTCTGTCCCTGTTTCAGTCTCCACTGAGGTAGGGCTAGAGGTCTTTGAATGAAAACGATTAAGGACAAGAGGACGAAGAAGAGAAACATGGAAGGCATTGGGTATACGTAGGTGCGAAGGTAAACCCAGCTTGCAGACCACAGGATTCAGGACTTGTAGCACAGGGTAAGGACCGATGAATCTTGGAGCAAACTTCATGGTGGGCACCTTCAACCGGAGATTACGTGTGGACAGCCACACCCTGTCACCAACCTTGTATTGTGGAGCGGCTCGCCGTTTCTTATCTGCAAAGAACTTGTACCGGACTGAAACCTTCTTAAGATTAGCATGAATCTTACTCCAAATTTGTCCGAAGTGTTGTAGAGTGGACGTTACAGCTGGAACCTCTTCTATCGGAAGGCTTGGTAATTCTGGAACACGTGGATGGAACCCATAGTTGATGAAAAATGGAGATTCACCAGTGGAAGAATGAAACGAATGATTATGGGCAAACTCCGCCCAAGGTAACAACTCCACCCAGTTGTCCTGTCAAGGGGAGAGATAAAGACGGAGGAAAGTCTCTAGATCTTGATTGACTCGTTCCGTTTGTCCATTCGTTTGGGGATGATAAGCGGATGAAAACTTAAGTTTAATCTGCAGAGTCGAACAGAGGGCTTTCCAAAACCTTGCGGTGAACTGTACCCCGCGATCAGAGACTATTTCCTGTGGCAACCCATGCAACCGAAAATGTTCTTGGATAAACAGTAGAGCTAGCTTCAGAGCTGTCGGTAGACCAGTCAAAGGAACGAAGTGTGCCATCTTCGAAAAACGGTCGACGATTACCCAAACGGTGTTGCAACCCTTGGAATGGGGCAAGTCAGTGATGAAGTCCATGGAAATATGAGTCCAGGGTTTCATAGGAATGGACAGAGGACGAAGTAACCCAGCAGGAGGTAAACGGGGAGATTTATGCTGTGTACACTGGGGACAGGAATTAACGTAATCCTGTACATCCTTCCTCATGGAGTCCCACCAGTAAGATCTTTGCAGAAACTTGTACATCTTCTGGGCGCCGGGATGACCGGAGAATTTGGAGATATGGGCCCACTGTAGTATCCTCGACCGGAATTTAACTGGTACGGACATTCTTCCGGGAAGAGGAACTGGAGTAGTCGAGGCAGCAGAGACAGAAATTGGATTCAGAATTAAACTCCGTTCAAAGGAATCCTCATCATCTGTGGGAGTTTGTGAACGGGACAGTGCATCCGCTTTGGTATTGAAAGTCCCGGCTCGGTATTTGATAACAAAAGAAAATCAAGTGAAGAAGAGTGCCCATCTAGCTTGGCGAGGATTCAAGCACTGTGCGGTTTTGATATACAACAAATTTTTGTGATCAGTGTAAATGGTGGTCACATGTTTGGCCCCTTCTAAAGGGCCCTACACATATGGCGATGTGCCGCCGAGGTACCCGACGGCCGACGGGCGACCCGGCGGCGGGGGGGGCAGTGACGGGGGGAGTGAAGTTTCTTCACTCCCCCCGTCACCCGGCTCCATAGACGTGCAGGCAAATATGGACGAGATCGTCCATATTGGCCTGCATGCACAGCCGACGGGGGACCAGCGATGAACGAGCGCGGGGCCGCGCATCGTTCATCGCTGGAGCCTCCACACTGAAAGATATGAACGAGTTCTCGTTCATTTATGAACGAGATCGTTCATATCTTTCAAAAATCGGCATGTGTGTAGGGCCTATAAGAGATATCGCCACTCTTCCAAGGCAGATTTAATCGCCAAGAGTTCCTGGTCTCCAATAGTGTAATTCCGTTCAGCCGGAGAGAATTTACGAGAGTGAAAGCCGCACGGATGTAATTTCTTATCTGAGGCGTACTGAGAGAGAACGGCCCCAACTCCGACCGAGGATGCGTCGACTTCTAGGAAGAAAGGTTCCTCGAAATTTGGTTGTTGGAGTACTGGGGCGGACATAAAAGCTGATTTCAAGTGGGAAAAGGCCTCTATGGCTTCGGGAGACCACAACCCCGGGTTGGAACCCTTTCTCGTTAGGGCGGTAATGGGTGCAACAATGGTGGAGAAACCTCTGATGAACTTTCTATAATAGTTCGCAAAACCCAGGAATCTTTGTACTGCTTTCAAGGAGAGTGGCTGTGCCCAGTCCCGAATGGCAGAGAGTTTCTCCGGATCCATGCGAAGCTCCATCCCCGAGATGATATAACCGAGGAACGGTATTGATGTTACTTCGAAGGTACACTTGGACATCTTGGCATAGAGGTGATTCTCACGTAGACAACGGAGTACCTCTTTGACTTGTATCCTGTGTTCAGCAAGGTCTTTTGAAAAAATCAGGATGTCATTCAAGTACACCACGACACTTAGGTATAAAATGTCTCGGAAGACTTCGTTGACGAATCCTTGGAAGACAGCAGGAGCATTGCTAAGAATGAACGGCATCAGCAGATACTCATAATGCCAATCCCGGGTATTGAAGGCGATCTTCCATTCATCTCCCTCTCTGATACGTATAAGGTTATAGGCCCCCCTCAAATCGAGCTTGGAAAAAACGTGGGCACCGCGAACTCTATCAAATAGCTCTGTGATTAGAGGCAAGGGGTATTTATTTTTGATGGTAATATCGTTTAGGCCGCGGTAGTCGATACATGGTCTTAACCCTCCGTCCTTTTTTTTTACGAAGAAGAAGCCCGCTCCAGCCGGGGAGGTAGAGGGACGGATGAATCCCTTGTGAAGATTGGATTTGATATAGTCAGACATAGCTTGTGTCTCTGGAAGGGAGAGAGGATAAATGCGACCCCAAGGTGGCATTTTCCCAGGGATAAGGTCAATGGGGCAGTCCCAAGCCCTGTGGGGTGGTAACTGGTCAGCTGCTTGTTCCGAAAACACATCTCTAAATTCTTGGTACGCCTCTGGGATAGGTTCTTCCTCCGCCTTAGAAGAGACACGAAGCGGACAGACAGGGGTGAGACAGTTGGCGTGACAAAAAGAACCCCAAGACCGAATCTGTGCTGTCTTCCAATCGATATGGGGATTGTGACTTTTGAGCCAAGGTATTCCGAGAACCAGATCGTGATGCATTTCCGGGATCACCAGGAACTCCAAATATTCTTGATGTAGAGCCCCGACCTGTAGTTTAACTGGAACCATGCGTTCTGTTATGATACCCTTGGATATCCTAGTACCATTGATGGCTGTCAAGGAAATAGGCCGTTCGATGGACCGTACTTCCAAATTCAGGCTTTGGACACAGAAAGAAGAAACGAAATTCCCCGCAGCTCCGGAGTCCAACAGGGCTTCAAAAGACTTGGAAGTAGCCTTGGTGATTAACGTTACAGGAAGCAAACAGTCCGAAGTGGGAGAAGATTTGGTCGTAACCCCCAACTTGACTCCTCCGGAACAAGCTAGGCCTTCTCGTTTCCCGGACGGGATTTGCAGGACTTGATGAATTGACCCGCAGCTCCGCAGTACAGGCAGAGCTTACTCTCATGACGACGCTGCCGCTCCTCCGGGGACAATCGGGATCAGTTAATCTGCATGGGTTCGTCCGGACTTGGAACCACCGCTTGCCTTGCAGGAGGAAGCCGGAACCTGGAACGATCCGATCGACTACGTTCACCTCCACGTTCCTGCATCCGGAGATCTACCTTGACACAGAGAGAGATCAATTCCTCTAAAGAATCCGGAAGCTCTCGAGTGACCAACTCATCCTTCTTGCGATCAGAAAGACCGTTCCAGAAAGCAGCACTCAGAGCCTCATTATTCCAACGAAGTTCAGAGGCAATGGTTTGGAAATGAACCACATACTGACCCACGGATCGGGAGCCTTGACGGATGCGGAGTAAGTCAGAAGAGGCCGAGGTCATCCTGCCGGACTCGTCAAAAATTCGTCGAAAAGACGTGATGAATTCGGAGTAATTGGAAACCAGTGAATCAGAACGTTCCCATAAAGGAGACACCCAATCCAAGGCAGATCCTTCCAGCAGAGAAATAATATATGCTACCTTGGACCGGTCTGTAGGAAAGTTGTGTGCTAGTAGCTCGAAATGTACCTCGCATTGGTTTAAGAAACCACGACAATTTTTAGGATTCCCATTATAACGGGACGGCGTAGGCAACTGAAGGCGCGGAGTGGCACCGGCCGATGGTTGGACATTGCTGGAGGTGGCAACTGGTGCAGCTACTGGAACTGGTGCCGGAATTACTGAGGCTAGAGACGCCTGAATCTGATCCAGACGCCCGGACAACTCCTGGAGGTACTGCATCACCTGACCTTGTGCCACTTCCTGACTTTGTACGCGGGAAGCCAGGTTCTGGATGGCACTTGAGTCCGTGTTCCGATTCCCCGGGTCCATGTGGCCTGAGTATACTATCACTGACCTGGTTTGGGAGGGTTGTGGACTCGGGGTTTCTTCCGGTGACCGGGAAGTGGAACCGCAACTGGACCGCAGCAGAGATGGCCGGATGTAAGTTTTCCTCATGCAGGATCAGGTCGGCGGACAGGAGGCACGTGTGGACGCTGAAGGTCTCCTGAAAGAGAGAACTTGAAAGGTGCTGGTGAATCACAGAAGAATACTAGGTGCTGGAGACACAACTGCACTAACGTGCACAGGACTTGGAGACACAGAAGTGTTTGTAGGTGCAGAAGCGCGTGGAGACACTGAGGTGCCTGGAGGCACGGAGGTGCTGAAGGCACGGAGGTGCTGGAGGCACGGAGGTGCTTGGAGGCACGGAGGTGCTTGGAGGCACGGAGGTGCTGGAGCCACGGAGGTGCTTGGAGGCACGGAGATGCTGGAGGCACGGAGCACTGGAGATCACAGGTACAGTAGCAACGATGATACTCAGGCGCCGGAGCACTGCCCGGCGTCTGAATTTGAACTTCCCGCCAGGACCTGATTGGTGCTTGGAGGCACGGAGGTGCTGGAGGCACGGAGGTGCTTGGAGGCACGGAGGTGCTTGGAGGCACGGAGGTGCTTGGAGGCACGGAGGTGCTTGGAGGCACGGAGATGCTGGAGGCACGGAGCACTGGAGATCACAGGTACAGTAGCAACGATGATACTCAGGCGCCGGAGCACTGCCCGGCGTCTGAATTTGAACTTCCCGCCAGGACCTGATTGGAGGACGGGCCGATGACGTCACCCGCACCTCCCGAGGACGTCGGACGCACACGCCGGCTGGACGGAGCGCCGGACGCCGGGACCCGCCAGCGAGGACGGCCGCACGGAGACCCAGCGCGCCCGGAGAGGTAAGTATGGAGACCGCGGCGCCGTGACACTTATAGTGTGCCCATGTCTCCTGCAGATCCCGTCTATACCCCATGGTCCCTACGGAGTACCCAGCATCCTCTACGGACTAAGAGAAAAGGATTTACCCATAGGTATTAAAATCCTATTTTCTTATCAACTAAACAGTTCAACACAGGTGACGCCAATCATATATTAAGAGGGTAGTCCAGGTTGAGAGCATTTTGTCCGTCCTGGAACGGGTCATGTTGGGAGGTATGCACAATCTAATATATACCCCGCTTCTCCTGGGTACCCCTATCTTAAGTGCTCCCCCCCCCTCCTTCAAGGCTTAATCCTACCCAGATTGTACAACCTAGACACTTTGGGCCCTACACATTGAGTGATCCGCCGCCGAGCTGCCCGACGGCGGATACAGGCGACCCGGCAGCGGATGCAGTGACGGGGGGAGTGAAGTTTCTTCACTCCCCCCGTCACCCAGCTCCATAGAAGTGCAGGCAAATATGGACGAGATCGTCCATATTGGCCTGCATGCACAGGCGAAGGGGCACCAGCGATGAATGAGCGCGGGGCCGCGCATCGTTCATCGCTGGTGCCTCCACACTCAAAGATATGAATGAATATGAATCATTCATATCTTTGAGTAATATCGCCTATTGTGTAGGGCCTATTACAGTTACCAGGTTTTGTTTTTTTTATAAAAAAATGAGCAATACTGGGTGCCTTTATTATCTGTCATATCTGTATTGTGCTAAACAGTCATGGACATATTTACCTAATTTTTAACAAAGAAGCAAAGAGGAATTCTTAAATAATGGCAGATCTGAATACACTAATAATGGCCCTTATTCAGATGTGGTTGGAGGTGCTGCATCCATATCAAAGTACTATCAGTATATCAGTACTTTGAGCATGTGCAGGACCCGTTCTGCACATGCGCAAATAGGATTTTATATACCTACCGCTAAATTCTTTTCTCGTAGTCCGTAGAGGATACTGGGGTCCAATTTAGTACCATGGGGGGTATAGACGGGTCCACTAGGAGCCATGGGCACTTTAAAAGTTTAATAGTGTGGACTGGCCCCTCCCTCTATGCCCCTCCTACCAGACTTAGTCTAGAAACTGTGCCCGAGGAGACAGACATACTTCGAGAGAAGGAAATACACAGATAGTGGTGAGATTCACACCAGCTCACACATAACAAAAGGAAAGCCAAGCTAACCAACATGAAACGATTCAGCAACGGCTGAACCAACAATACTTAACCAAGTAACAATGCAGGAAATCGAAGCACTGGGTGGGCGCCCAGCATCCTCTACGGACTATGAGAAAAGGATTTACCGGTAGGTATATAAAATCCTATTTTCTCTTTTGTCCTAGAGGATGCTGGGGTCCAATTTAGTACCATGGGGATGTGCCAAAGCTCCCAGTACGGGAGGGAGAGTGCTGAGGTTCCTGCAGAAAAGATTGACCAAACTTTACGTCCTCAGAGGCCAAAGTATCGAACTTGTAGAACTTAGCAAACGTGTTCGACCCTGACCAAGTAGCTGCTCGGCAAAGCTGAAGAACCGAGACACCCCGGGCAGCCGCCCAGGAAGAACCCACTTTACGGATAGAGTGGGCCTGAACAGATTTTGGAATCGGCAATCCTGCCATAGAATCTGCATGCTGGATAGTAAGTCTGATCCAGCGAGAAATCGTCTGCTTAGAAGCAGAACACCCAATCTTGTTGGGATCATAATATACAAACAGTGCGTCCGACTTCCTGTGACGAGAGGTTCTCTTCACATATAATTTCAAAGCCCGTACAACATCCAAGACTTTGAGGTAATTGAGGTGTCAGTAGCCACTGGCACCACAATAGGTTGGTTGATATGAAAAGCCAACACAACCTTTGGAAGAAATTGCTGACGCGTTCGGAGCTCAGCTCTATCCTCATGAAAATCAAGTAGGGGCTCTTGTACGACAATGTCCCCAATTCTGACACACGTCTTGCAGCTGTCAATGCCAACAGTGTGACCGATTGCAGGAACTGCAACACCACGTTAAGATCCCAAGGTGCCGTAGGAGGCACAAAAGGTGGTTGGATGTGCAGAACTCCTTTCAAGAATGTCTGAACCTCAGGGAGAGCAGGCAATTATTTCTGGAAGAAAATGGACACGGACGAAATTTGGACCTTTATGGAGCCCAAGCGTAGGCCCACATCCACACCCGCTTGCAGAAAGAGGAGAAAACGTCCTAGTTGAAACTCCACCATTGGAAACTTCTTGGATTCACACCAAGACACATATTTCTTCCAAATCCGATGGTAATGCTTAGACGTTACTCCCTTCCTAGCTTGGATCAGAGTAGGAATGACTCTGTTTGGAATGCCCTTCCAAGCTAAGATCTGGCGTTCAACCTCCATGCTGTCAAACGTAGCCGCAGTGTCTTGATAGGCGAATGGCCCCTGTTGTAGAAGGTCCTCACGAAAAGGAAGAGGCTTCGGATCCTCCAGCAATAATTCCAGAAGATCCGCATACCAAGCTCGTCTTGGCCAGTCTGGAGCAATGAGGATCGCCTGAACTCTTGTTCTTTTTATTAATTTGAGAATCCTTCGGGTGAGCGGAAGCGGAGGGAATACACACACCGACCGGAACACCCACAGAGTTATTAGAGCATCCACCGCCACTGCTTGTGGGTCTTGTGACCGGGAACAGTACCTCCGAAGCTACTTGTTGAGGCGAAAGGCCATCATGTCTACTTGAGGTACGCCCCATCGGCTTGTTATCTCTGCGAACACCTTCGGGTGGAGGCCCCATTCTCCTGGATGGAGATCGTGTCTGCTGAGGACGTCTGCCTCCCAGTTGTCCACTCCCGGAATGAAGATCGCCGACAACGCCACTGCATGTCTTTCTGCCCAGATGAGGATTTTTGTTACCTCTAACATTGCAGCTCTGCTCTTCGTTTCCGCCCTGCCTGTTTATGTAGGACACAGCTGTGACATTGTCCGACTGAACCAGAATGGCTTGAGCTTGCTGAGCTTGCAGAAGATGTGCCGCTTGTAGAAGGCCGTTGTAAATGGCCCTCAGTTCCAGAACGTTTATAGGAAGGAGAGATTCCTGACTGGACCACCTTCCTTGGAAGTTTTCCCCGAGTGACTGCTCCCCAACCTCTGAGACTTGCATCCGTGGTTAGAAGGATCCAGTTCTGAATCCCAAAACTTCGACCCTCCAGAAGGTGAGGTAATTGCAGCCACCAGAGGAGTGAAATCCTGGCCTTTGGCGACAGACGTATTCTCTGGTGCATGTGAAGATGGGATCCCGACCATTTGTCCAGGAGATCCAGTTGGAAGGACCAAGCATGAAACCTCCCATACTGTAGAGCCTCGTAGGAGGCTACCATTTTTCCCAGAAGGCAAATGCACTGATGAACCGACACCCAGGCTGGCTTCAAGACATCCTGGACCATTGATTGGATCACCAACGCTTTCTCCACTGGTAGAAACACCCTCTGCACCTCCGTGTCGAGTATCATCCCCAGGAAGGGTAGTCTCCTTGTCGGTTCCAAATGTGACTTTGGAAGATTTAGGATCCACCCATGATCCTGGAGTAGTTGAATTGAGAGAGCAATACTCTGCAACAGCCTTTCCCTGGAAGATGCCTTTATGAGTAGATCGTCCAGGTATGATATAATGTTCACTCCCTGCTTGCGGAGGAGGAGGAGCATCATCTCTGTCATGACCTTGGTGAACACCCTCGGTGCTGTGGAGAGGCCAAATGGCAGGACCCGGAACCGGTAGTGACAGTCCTTTATCGCAAACCTTAGATAGTCCTGGTGAGATGGCCAGATCGGAATGTGAAGGTACGCATCCTTGAAATCCAGGGATACCAGGAATTCCCCCCTCCTCCAGACCTGAGACCACCACTCTCAGAGACTCCATGTTGAACTTGAACACTTGTAAGTATGGGAATTTAGGTTCAATATTGGCCTTACCGAACCATCCGGCTTCGGTACCACAAACAGGTTTGAGTAATAACCCCTGTTTCTTAGGTGAGGTGGAACTGTAACAATGACATTTGTGTGTACTAATTTTTGAATGGCTTCCTGCAGAATTGTACTCTCTGTCAGCGAAGCTGGTAAGCCTGATTTGTAGAATCGGTGAGGTGGGAGTACCTGAAATTCCAGTCTGTACCCCTGGGTAACAATATCTTTTACCCAGGGGTCTAGACACGATGCCGCCCAGACATGACTGCAATCTTTTAGTCTCGCTCCCACCTGACCGATCCCCAGGCTGTGAGGACCACCGTCATGCCGAAGACTTGGAGGAAGCAGAACTTGGTTTCTGTTCCTGGGAACCTGCTGGTGCAGGTTTTCTGGATTTCCCTCGACCTCCTCTAAAGAAGGTGTGGGAACCCTTGGATTTTTACAATTTTGCAGTCCAAAAGGAATACAGTGCATGCGTAGGATAGGCTTTCCGAGCCAGTGCAGCTGCGGAGGGAAGAAAGGTTGACTTACCCGCAGTTGCCGTGGATATCCACGCATCCAGTGCTTCCCCAAACAGGACCTAACCTGTGAAGGGTAGATTCTCCATGCTCTTCTTGGATTCCGCATCCACAGTCCATTGGCTTAGCCAGAGTACTCTGCGTGCTGAGACCGCCATGGAAGAAGCCCTTGCATTAAGCAGGCCAATGTCCTTCATGGCTTCCACCATGAAATCTGCTGAATCCTGTATGTGACGTAAAAACAAGTCAATGTCACTCCTATCCATAGAATCTAAGTCCTCTAGTAATGTGACTGACCACTTTACTATGGCTTTAGAAATCCACGCACAAGCAATAGTGGGCCTTAAAGCCACGCCTGTAGCAGTGTATAGTGATTTGAGCGTAGTCTCAATCTTATGGTCAGCCGGCTCCTTTAAGGTGGTTGAACCGGGGACAGGTAAAACCACCTTTTTAGACAATCTAGATACAGAAGCGTCTACTATAGGTGGGTATTCCCACTTCTTCCTGTCCTCTTCAGGGAAAGGAAAGGCAATGAGAATTCTTTTAGGAATTAGGATTTTTTTCTCTGGGTTTTCCCAGGATTTTTCAAACATGGAATGTGTATCACCTCCATAATGGCTTCAATCATTAATTGCACCCCTTTAGCAAGGGATGCATCCCCCCACCTGCATATTCCCATCACCGTTTCCTGTATCAGAGTCAGTATCCGTGTCAGCTTGCATTATATGGGCAAGTGGACGTTTTTGCGGGTATGTAGGTGGGGTTTTTGACGAAGTAGTGAGGGCTGGATATTGCAACCCCTCCACAGTCTTCCTCAAAAACTGAGTCTCTTTCTCAGTATGTAACATCCTCGTTGAGATCTGGGATATCATTCCCCTTAAAGAATTCACCCATGCGGGTTCGGATTCAGAAGGCTGAGAAAGTATATTGCAGTCCTGAGTACATGGAATAGACTCCTCTAGAAATGGCCGCAACTAAGAGGGGGCTAAGGAGGCATGCGCCCTGGGTGCAGAATCTGAGAGGGTGCATAGATGGGTACTCTGCCTCCTCTCCTTCCTCTGAGCCCTAAGGGGCTACCTTCTGCTGGGTCGAAGAACCCTCACTGCAGGTACCCGCTCTCCAGCACCACCAATGAAACTCCCCCCCTCCCCGGCAACTAGAACGCCAATGAATGGGGCAGGGGCGATGACCATGGACTCTCCAGCTGCCCCCTTTCATTTCCCAAAAGCTGGTCCATGGCCGCTCACACACTCCTGTGCATGTGTAAGCGATGTCTGCCCCCAGGCCTGTTCCCCAGCTCCTCACCCTTTCCGCATACAGCTACACCAGAGGAGGACAGGGTCCCAAGGGGCTACCTACTACTGGGTCCCAAAACCCTCACTGCAGGTCCCCACTCCCCAGTACCACCAATATGGACTCCTGGGAAACCAACCCCCCAGGCAACTAGAACAGTTATGAATGGTGCAAGGGTGGCCATTCACACACTCCTTTGCCTGTGTAAATTATGCCTGTCCCGGCCCTGTTCCTTAGGGCCTCCCCCATCTTGCACAGCAGCTCCACCAGAGGAGAACAGGGCGAGAGGAAGCAGCAGCAGCCGATAATTAGTCTGGGCACTGAGGTGAGGTCTCTATATGCCAGGACAGCTGCTGCCTCCCAAAGTGTGGTCCTAGGTCCAACTTGCATGTAGGGCTTTGTAATCCTACAACAGTTGGCCAGTTGGAGTCCTCCCCCCCAGTGTGTGTGATACCGTGATTGCCTGGCTTATATCAGGTATATAACACCAGCCACTCTTAGGAACTCCTCTCTGCAGCCAGGATAACCCACAGTGTGTGTGTACCCCTCCCCAGAAAGTTGGTACTCCTCCTCTTTAATTGGCCCTAGGTCCTGACTGGAATTTGTAGTCCTACAGCAGTTGGGCAGTCAGAGTCCCCCACAATACTGTATCTGAGGTTCACGTTCGTTTTCTTGTGTTCCTATACATTTTCCTAAGGAATGTGTGCTGGATGCACCCTGACGGTGCTGGTTGTCACTTTGGCAATTGTTTATTACTGTGTTTTTGACATGGTTCCAAAGTGTGTGTGTATGGGGGACGCCAAATTATTGTCTTGCCCCGGGTGCCAAAAATCCTAGTTTCAGCCCTGCTCTAGAGAAGATAAACACTCTGCAGCGCAGGACACAGAGTCCTTAGACATGGTAACGTGAGATATATACACTTACACACACACACATACACAGTAAAATGTCAGATACAGTTTCCCCCAGAGCACCTTCAGAGAGTCACAGAGTATAAGGAGCCAGCCATACCGCGCCCCTGTAGGCAGTTATTATATTGCCCGGCGCTAACTACCCTTAATAGAGCAGCTAGTACTGTTATCATACTGCCCCCCCCCCCCCCCCCGTCTATGACACCCTGGCACCGTGAGGCAATGGAGTTATGTGGAGGGCAGCGCTCCCTATCAGTGTTCTGTGTAATCTGCAAGGAGAAAATGGCGCTGGTGAATGCTGGATCCGCTCTGAGAGGAAGCCCTGCCCCCTGACCTGGCACACGGCTTCCTGCACTTATTATTTAAACTGGCCTGAGGATTTTATGTTAACAGCGGGATTAGCCACTGTGAACGCTATGACCAGTGTAGGGTTAACCTGCCGACTCAGGACGCCCCTCCAGCGTCTACATGCAGTGATGTTGCTGAGCCATACCGGAGCGCAGCCCCTCAGAGCTACGCTCCAACCCTTGTGCCACCATACCCGCCGGTGACCCGCTAACCGGGACGTCGGTGCCGTACTCGCCACTCTTCTATCTTCTGGCTCTGTTAGGGGGTGGCGGCCGTGCTGCGGGAGTGATCGCCCTCAGGAGCTCAGTGTCCTGTCGGCAGAGATAGAGAACCATTGACTGTCTATTAAGTTGGTTCCTACTCCCCCCCCCCTAAGTCCCACGAAGCAGAGAGGCTGTTGCCAGCAGCCTCCCTGTAAAACAACAAACTCTAAACTTTAAGAAAAAAATGAAACTAAGAAAACTCCTAGGAGCTCCCCTAGCTGTGACCGGCTTCTCCGGGCACATCTTCTAAACTGAGTCTGGTAGGAGGGGCATAGAGGGAGGGGCCAGCCCACACTATTAAACTCGTAAAGTGCAAATGGATCCTAGTGGACCCGTCTATACCCCCCATGGTACTAAATTGGATCCCAGCATCCTCTAGAACGTAAGAGAAAACAGATTTTGCGATGACAGGTGCAGAACGGTATCAGACTGTCAGTCTGATGCCGTTTGAGGGTGGGGAGGGGGCGAAGGCCTCCATTTATCCAAACAAGGGTGTGTTGCTGCTGTTGCAGGGGAGGGCTGAGGCCAGGATCTCCATCAGAGGATGGAGATTTTCTGGCCTCTAGGTAGCTCCTGCAGCGGCCGGCTTTTGCGACTCCATGGGTCATGCAGTTGGCCGGTAGAGATTATACAATAAAGTATCCTAGAATGCAGTTCAGATCAGTAATGCACCAGGAGGTGTGATACCGTCTGCTGCATTACCATATTAGTGCTATCGCTAATGCTTCTATTTAAACATGTTTTTTATTGAAGCAAATGCATTACATAATCAAAAAATAAGCCATAAATCATAACAACGTAACATGTTGGCCTAGGAACCTGGTATGATAGTTTTTTTAACACAGCATAGAAGACATTGTGATAGCTTATTATAGGAAGGATTAGCAAAAGGCGTATGGTAATCACAAGTTAAAGGAAAAATGCATTGCTCCAAACTCCTCCTTTTCCTCCAAATTTTCCAAACCAAAATGGGGAGAGCATGAGCTAAGGCCGTAGCCCATGGTCATAAGATAAACTGCAAATGGAAATGCAAACTACCTATGTAGTGGAAACTATATTACAGAATATTAATATTAGCCAAAATTCCTCAGCTGCAGTCACCTGTCAAATAGTACTGTATCATTAAATGTAAACTAGAAGGTAAGCAGCACATAAACCATCCTTGCGCCATAACCAATAGGGATTCTAGTTATCTAAAAGCATGGTTAAAGTCATAAAGGTATGTCTGGTATGAGAAAGACGATAAGGGTTATGGGTAAGTAACTATCTCTTCATGTAACAGCCCCGAAAGGACCTGAAAACTGCGGCAAAATAAATACTGTGAGGGATGAAATGAGTTCCAAATATAGTGTACACAGATCAATCAATGAGTACTGATGTGACCAATATGGAGCCGTCACCAATAGGATCTCCGTGAGGCAGTGTGGGGCTGGTACCACGGGAATAACATGTGTTGCAGTGTTTAAAGGCAGCCTAGAAGAGGTAAATCCACTGAACTGAACAGAGGAAATGGCCACCTCACCATATCTGTGGGCTCAGAAGGAACAAACTCATCTCTGAGATTAGGGTCAATGGGATCATCAATCTCAGAGTTATCCTGTGACAAGATAGGTGCTTCCATATTGTGAGAGCAGTCAACCAAAGAAACCCGTTCCCGATCAAAAACAGACAAAATATCACAACATTTTTTCTCTAGGTAAGGTATCAGGTGCTGGGACACCTCCTCAGCCAACTGGGCAGCAAAATCAATGATATCAGACATTATGTAGGTATGACAAGTGCCAATATACACGAGTGAATGATGTGCGTGAGGAGTACACACAAATAAAAAGCAGTATCAAAACAATATGAATAGAGGGTGTGGCAGAAAGAACAGTGCACTAAATTTGTCAAAGCAACACAGCGTATATCTACTAGTAATATATTGTACAGCAGTCTAAGGCATGGAAATAATAAGAACTCTGTAGCTCCTTTCCCTGTAGAGTCTGCAAAGAAGGTATTCATGTACAGGAGCCCAAGAGGAGGGCCTAAGGAAAACAACAGAGAAGTGAATAGCAGAAGTGGAGATGGGAAGGGGGAGGGCGCAGAGTCAAAGATAGTAGAAGGTGGGGGGGGGGGGGGGGGAGAATGAGAAATAAGGAGAAGAAACAAAAAAGACAAAGAGGGGGGCAGCACTTTGACAGTCAGGTTCTCCAGCCAGTCACTTCACCACCGACAATATAGCAGTGTAATCAACAGTGTAAACAGAGTCTCGAAGGTAAGTGCAGCATATAGGTTAAGCCAGAGAGAAAACCTTGCTGTAGCCAGCTGTAGGGTGCAGAATGTGAGGAATGCAGAGGTGGAAGTTCCTTAGTGAGGAGGGCAGCAATTCCGGATGTAGGTATTAATTAGAAAGCAAAGTTATCAGAGAGGGGGAACCCACAGCGTCCTACCAGCAGCCGTTCCACGGTGGGCAAGTGTCCGTCTCACTCGTTGTCTAGATAGGATCCATCAAACATATGTGTGCACTCCGTAAGAGCCGGCGCAACAGAGATAAGTGGTTCGGAAAGTCCTCCAGGGTGTAGCAGTTAAAGGAGACTCAAGAGCGGTGTTCAGCGGGGCAAGCCTGACAGCAGCTGCAGGTAATCAATAACCCTGTAGCCAACGGGGTGTGCACTCCAGCGGCCTTGGAGACGATCTCAGCAGGTGCAGGAGAGAACGATGTCCACTCTGGTCAAGCAGCCTCAGAGGTCCACGAAGCAGCAACATCCACCCCGCACCAGCTCTAATCCCAGGCTCTGCGTAGAAATATTAGGGAGCGGTCTCTCTCCAATAGACCTCACTCCAAAGGTTAGTTGTCGTGGTGGCCAGAAGGGGTGTATGTGGTTCTGGGTCCCGGAGCGCAGCCGATTCTTAGGTCTCCCAAGCAGGGTTAGTCCCCGGTGTGTGCCTGCAATCCGGTGAGTACCAGTGTCGGCGGTCAGAGACAAGGTATCCGGCAATTCACAGCCAGGGAACAGTCTGACACTTTAGATTGGGGAACACACTAGTGTCAAGCATGTATCCCCAAAACACCAGATGAAGGAAGATTGCAGTAGATTTTTGCAGCCCCTGTCTGGACATAGATTAAAAAGCGGCCATGCCGGATGCCCCGCCCACCGGAAGTATCTATCGCTAATGCTTCTATGTAAGCAGCATCGATAGCACCTCCAACCATATCTGAATGAAGGCTAATGTCTATAGCAGAGCAGAGGGTGAAAATATGTTGAGTGCAGGCGAGTGCCTGGCGGCAGCCCAGCATCTCTAGGCATACCAGAGTGGTAAAATAGGAGGCGTGCCGTGAGGCCACACCCCATATAGACCACGCAGCCTTTTCACGCCAGTCCCAAACTGCAACTTACAGATGGAGCCACGTTAGTCGTGGCCCCGTCTGTGCCCAGGGTGTACCTAGGCCGGGGCACGCCTTCCCGTGACGGAGACGCACCCCATTCACTAGAATGGGAGAGCGTCTCCGTCCGGGCAGGCGTGCGCACCCAGACGGAGACACTCTCCTATTCTATGAATGAGAGAGCGTCCCTGTGCACTCCCAGCGTGATTAGGTGGACGGATCGCCTAGTCACACCGGGAGTGCTCGTTTGCGATGGAGCCGCCTCAGATGAGCGTGGCTCCATCTGTAGAAATATTGGGAAGTGTGCTTAGAGGCTTGCAGGCACGAGATATTGCATTTGCTTCCTGTTTCTTTTGGGAAATATTGGGCCAGATGTATTAACCTGGAGAAGGCATAAGGAAGTGATAAACCAGTGATAAGTGAACGGTGATAAACGCACCAGCCAATCAACTCTAATATGTAAATGAACAGTTAGGAAATGATTGGCTGGTGCGTTTATCACCTTGCACTTATCACTTCCTTATGTCTTCTCCAGGTTAATACATCTGCCCCATGGTCTTCACTGCCTCATTGATGACTGATTTTAAAAATGTAGCTTTAGATTCAGGTAAAAAATACAAGTTTGCAGAGTAGATACAGTGTTGCTAAGAAAATAGTTAATATATTTCTCCCTTGCTCTTTTCATTTCCAAAATGCTTATCAAGCTAAGGAAAAAAAACACATAAGCTGCAATTAGCCAGCAACTGAACTTTATGCCACATTCTTTTACTGTAAATAACAAAAACCGTTTGTCACCAATAAGGCATGTGCTTCCTTTGACTCCACTATGACTGTAAAAAAAATCGCACAACAGTGGACTGGCTCCAATTCCTCCCCATCTCATGTTCCAGCATGGCTCTGGCCTGGCATGCTACAGCAGAAATCCCCACAATTTGTAAAAGGCTCCCTAATCAAAAAAGTATTATTATTATATTATTATTACATTTTATTTATAAGGTGCAACAAGTGGTCAGTGCATACGGAAAAGAAAGGCATTAGAGTGTACACAGAACATTGCATTACATGACATAAACAGAGCACAGGTAACAATTAGCACCACAATTCTCAGTACACAATACAGTGTATTAGAGTAGAGTAGAGGCACTGGAAGAGACAAACGGCTATGAGCGAGAGGAATTCTGGACTAATTGGCCACTGAGTAGGTGTAAGATGTAACTGAAGTGCTAGAGAAAATGGCTGCGAGAACAGGAGGGAGGAGAACCCTGCTCCTAGGACCTTATAATCTAGAAGACAGGGGAGACTGACAGATTGCATGAGATGTGAGCATATGGATGGGGATCTTAGGCAGGAGTAGGCGAGGTAGAGATTATTGAGGTAGGAGGGTGGGGTGAGTGACCTTGCAGCAAGGTGAAGTGGTGAAAGGGTATGCTTGATGGTGAGTTTTCAGTGCATGTTTGAATCTATGCAAGGTCAGGGAGAGCCTGATGGAGCGAGGGAGCTTGTTCCAGTGAATCTGGGCTGCACTGGCAAAATTTTGGATTTCAGCGTGAGATATAGTGACCACATTAGAGGAGAGGCGACGGTCATTGGTCAACCGGAAAGGGCGGGAGGGAGTAAATAAGGAGATTAGGTTGGAGATGTAGGGAGCAGTGGCATTAGAGAGAGCCTTTCTGTATTCTGTAGATTAATGAGAACCAGTGCTGGTTTCGGCAGAGCGGAGCAGCAGGTGTTGAATGGCAGTAGAGGAAGATAAGTCTAGCTGGAGCGCTAAGAAGAGATTGGAGTGGAGCGAGAGGGGAATGTGGGATGCCAGTGAGGAGAATACTGCAGAAGTCGAGCTGAAAAATGATTAATGAGTGGATAATCAGTTTGGCAGCATTCTAGGAAAGTAATAGCCTGATGTGAGCGATTTGTGTAGCGCAGCGGTGGCCAACCTGTGGCTCTTGAGCCACATGTGGCTCTTTCTTTATTCAAATGTGGCTCCCATCATTCTAAATCATGTGACCACAACAGATACAGAAACCGCTGCACTCCAGCCAGACACGCAGCAGCACTACAGGGACTGAAAACTGAAGGAGTCAGATACTAGAGGTGAGACACCCACAAGCAAACAAAGGACACATTAGGGACTACTGCAATGACACGAGTTGATGGGGGGGGGCTGTAGTGATACATGAGGGTGGGCTAGAGTGACACATGGCAGAGCTGGCTGGAGAGACACAGGAGGGTCCTGGCAGGAGTGACGTGGGAGGGTGCTAGAAGTAGTGACACATGGGAGATATCGCTGGAGTGACATAGGAGGGTGGTAGCAGGAGTGACACATGGGAGAGCTGGCTGGAGTAACATAGGAGGGTGGTAGCAGGAATGACACATGGGGGAGCTGGCTGGAGTTATATAGGAGGGTGGTAGCAGGAGTGACACATGGGGGAGCTGGCTGGAGTGACACAGGAGGGTGCTGGAAGTAGTGACACATGGGAGAGCTGGCTGGAGTGACACAGGAGAGGGTCCTGGCAGGAGTGACGCGGGAGGGTGCTGGAAGTAGTGACACATGGGAGAGCTGGCTGGAGTGACATAGGATGGTCCTGGCAGTAGTGATGCGGGAGGGTGCTGGAAGTAGTGACACATGGGTGAGCTGGCTGGAGGGACACGGGGGAGCTGACTGGAGTGACATAGGAGGGTGCTAGCAGGAGTGACACATGGAAGAGCTAGCTGGAGTGACAGGGGGTGTTGGCTGGAGTGACACATTGGGGAGCTGGCTGGAGTGACACATAGGAGACCTGGCTGGAGTGACACAGCAGGGTCTTGGCAGTAGTGACAGATGGGAGAGCTGGCTGGAGTGACATGAGGGAGCTGGCTGGAGTGACAAAGGAGGATGCTAGCAGGAGTGACACATGGAAGAGCTGGCTGGAGTGACAGGAGGGTGTTACATGGAGTGACATATGGGAGAGCTAGCAGGAGTGACATGGGGGAGCTGGCTTGAGTGACATAGGAGGGTGCTAGCAGGAGTGACACATGGGGGAGATGGCTGGAGTGACTGGAAGGTGTTGGCTGGAGTGACACATGGGGGAGCTGGCTGGAGTGACACAGCAGGGTCTTGGCAGTAGTGACACATGGGAGAGCTGGCTGGAGTGACATAGGAGGGTGCTAGCAGGAGTGACACATGGGGGAGCTGGCTGGAGTGACAGGAGAGTGTTGGCTGGAGTGACACATGGGGGAGCTGAAGTTTATTATGTGAATCTGGCTTTTTCAATTATTTTTTGTGAAAGTGGCTTTTTAAATGGATCTGGCTTTAAAAAATTTATTTTATGTCTTTCTGGCTTTTTCAATGTATTTTATACCAGGGGTGTGGTCTAGCAGGCACAAGGCTACATTCCATTTTTGCATGCGCACCATCGGCTCGGTGTCGGCTCGATGTCGGCTCTTTGACGTACCTAACAAGGTTTTTTGGCTCTTTGTCACTGACTGGTTGGCCACCCCTGGTGTAGCGGAAACCAACAGGATTGAGCCAGAGATTGAATGTGGGGGTGTTGGAGAGGGAGGAGTCAAGGGTGACACCCAAGCAGCAGGGTACAGGGGAGATGATGGTGTTGTAAACAGTGATAGAGAGATCGGGAAGGGGGGGGGGGGGGGGGGTGACTCTATAGAGCGTAAGGTGATGACTTTGGTTTTGTCTGTGTTGAGCTTCAGAGAGTGATCAGACATCCAGGAGCAGATGGTGGAGAGGCAGCTGGATACTAAAAAGAGGATGAAAGGGGAGAGGTCAGGAGATGAGAGGTATAGGGGCTAATTCAGACCTGTTCCCTCGCTAGGGTTTTTTTGCAGTCCAGCGTTCGTATAGTCGCCGCCCATAGTGTAGTGTATTTTCGCTTTGCAAGTGTGCGAACGCATGTGTAGCAGAGCTGTACAAACAGATTTTGTGCAGTCTCTGAATTACTCAACCGCTGCGAACACTTCAGCCTGTCTGGGACCAGAATTGATGTCAGAAACCCTTCCTGAAAACGCTTGGACACGCCTGCGTTTTTCCAAACACTCCCAGAAAACGGTCAGATGACACCCACAAACGCCTTCTTCCTGTCAATCTCCTTGCGAACACCCGTGCAAACGGATCCTTCGCATAAACCCATCGCTGAGCGGTGATCCGCTTTGTACCCGAGCGATGCGCCTGCGCATTGCGGTGCATATGCATGCGCAGTTTAGACCTGATCGTTCGCTGTATGAAAACGCAGCCTAGTGATCAGGTCTGAATTACCCCCATAGTTGTGTGTTGTCGGTAAAGAGGTGGTATTGGAGACTGAAGGAACTAATGAGATCTCCCAGGGAAGAGGTGTACAGGGAGAAGAGCAGGGGGGCCAATGACATAACCCTACAGGATGCCAACAGGAAGCATGGACAGGAGTTAGGTTGTTACCTGAGGCAGACAGAGAAGGAGCGGTTGGTGAAACTAGAGGTAAACCAAGCATGGGAAGTGCTAGAGAGACCAATAGTCTGAATGGTGCGGAGGAGGTGAGGATGGTCCATGGTGTCAAAGGCCATAGAGAGGTCCAGGAGGATGAGCAGACAGAAGTGGTCCATGGATTTGTGTGAAAGCTCACTGATGACTTTGACGGGGCAGTTTAAGTGGAGTGAAGTGGGAAAAGCTAGATTGGAGAAGATCAAAATGGAGTTATCAGAGAGGTAGCTGATAAGTTGCTTGTAGACAAGAAGCTCAAGTAGTTTAGAGGCAAAAGGGTGAAGAGAAATGGTGCAGTTGCTTATGGGTAAGGATGGGATCAAGGTTGGGTTTTTAAGAATAGGTGAGACAAGCATGTTTGAACAGCAAGGTAAAGATGCCGGTGAAGAGAGATAAGTTGAAAAGGTGAGCAAGGTGAGAGCAGGCAGTGGTGGACAGGAAATGGAGGAGACAAGAAGGGAGGGGGTCCAGGGAATAGGTGGAGGGGACAAGACAAGGGTGTGGACATCATCAACTCTGGTTGGACGGAAGGCGCACAAGATAGGGTGACCAGGGGGAGCAGATGGTGTGGGGGGCTTGCAGCAGGGAGATGGGAGGAGATTTCATAATGGATTGCCTGAATTTTGAAAAAGAGAAGGAGGCAAAGTCAGTCGCAGTGAGGAAGGATGGGAGGGGAGGAGGAGGGGTGAAGGAGAGTGTTAAAAGTACTAAAGAGGCAGCGGGGATTAGAGGACTGGAAGAATGATTGCTTGGCGAGGGAGAGGACAGAGCTGTAGGAAAAGAGGACGACCTCTTGAGGCACTCGGCGGTGCATGAGTTTTTTTTAGCAGGAACAGGGTCAGTTTGGAGTGCAAGGGTTGGGGTTTGGAACAGGGGAGGGAAGCAGAGGAGATGAGGGCAATAGAATCAAGTATAGAGGTGAGGGTTATGTTGTAGAAGGAAGCTGCCTTGTTGGGGTAGGCCATGGTGGATAGAGGAGAGGAGCGTATTGAGTGACGGTGACAGGACACGGGGTCGACAGTCTCGAGATTGCGTCTCGGGAAGGTGACCTCAGGTGAGGGGTGGATTGGAGATGAGAAACTTAAGGAGATTAGGTGATGGTCAGGGAGGGGGAAGCGAGAGTTGGAGAAGACAGAGGGAGCACACAGATGGGTGAAGACAAGGTCAAGGGAGTGGCCAAGAATGTGTGTGTGTGTGTGGGGGGGGGGGGGGGGGGGTGAATGTCCATTGAGAAAGGCCAAAGGAGGAGAAAAGGGCAATAAAATTGGTGGATGCAGGAGTAATGATGTCAAAAGGAAAGTTAAAGTCACCAAGGATGATAGAGGGGAGGTCAGCAAACAGGGAGTGGGGAAGCCAGGCAGAGAAGAAGTCAAGGAATCAGGAGGAGGTGCCTAATGGATGGTAAATGAATACAAAACAGAGATGAATCAGAATAGACGGATTGCGTGAACCTCGAAGGTGGAGAAAGAAAGGAAGGGAGGGCTCAGGTGGGATGATGTGAAAAGGTGCAGTTGGGAGATAAGAGGATTCCAAATCTGCCACTTTGGCGGTCATCGGGTCTGACAGAGTGGTAGGAAAGGCCCCCATAGGAAAGGGAAGCAGGGGAGGAAGTGTCAGATGAGGTGAGCCAGGTTTCGGTGATGGCCAACAGGTTAAGAGAGTGGGAAATTAAGACGTTGTGAATAGCGGGAAGTTTATTACGGATGGATTTGGCATTCCGAAGGGCACAGGAGAATGGGAGGGAGGGTATGGAGGAGATGTGGATGAGATTGGCTGGGTTGCGGATAAGGAGGGGTGGACCGGATCTGGGGGTAAAGTAAAAGCCAGTGGGGATCAGTATGGGACAAGGGCACGGAGTCATAGTCGCCAACTGAGGGAAAAGGGAGTGGGATAGGAGGGGGAAGAAAAGGAGAGCAAGTGTACAAATAGATGGGAGCAGGAAAGCATGGCATAGGATACAAGTATTTAGAGGAGAGGCAGGTAGATGGAAAACACTGAGACATGCAATGACGCAGTGCAAATATGTGGCGGCGTAGTACAAGAGAGTACGGTAAATAATGTTGAATGTTAAAAAAATAAAATGAAGAGTAGTAAATAATAAAATATTAAGTGGTAAATTCAGACTATCAAGTGTGTAAAAGGCAAAATGACATTGGTACAGATGTGCATTTAGATGTCTGAAAAAATGAAAATACAAGTAGCGCAGGTGAAGTGGAAAGTTCTTGTAGTGTCCAGAACAGGTTATGCAGACAGTAGGTGTTTGTTGTGGTGCACCTATGCAATAATACAACAAATCAATACATTATGTACAGAAGGTTGGTTATCTTTTTTCTAGCTAAAATTAGGGATACCCTATTAGTAGTACTATGATAAATACTTTATATAGTGCATAATCTTGTTAAATGTGATTTGTTGTATTTTAGTTTTAGTAGATACTTAAGCCTATCACTAAGGTGCTGACCTAGCTGTCAGATTAGCTGTCAGATTGCATAATAGCAGGACCCCTACTTAGGATCATTTTCCTACATAGGTCCCGGTTTAGAGATGAACGCAGTACAGACAGTAGCTGCTGCGGTATATATGCTAGTGCTGCAGGAGGCATCTTATGTAGATAGATGACTCCTGCATGCTTCTGTGCTCTTCTGCTGAACCGAAGGATGCAGAATTGGATTATCTGTGAAAACAGTTGTCATCTGAGTAATTCTCAGGTTACATGGGATGTCCTTTGTTTTCACTTAGCCGGGATGTTGGTAGATGCAGTCTCTTGCCACGGCACTCCCAGAAAATTTGGGCGTTAGCCCTCCCCCCATTTTCGTGGACACTGCCAAGTGCCACCCCCTTCCTGCTCCAAAATGGCTGCAGACTGTCAATCAGGTTGCGGCTTAGGGGGCATTGTATTGTCAAAGTCGAAAAATATTGCAGTACACACATCATGTACAAACTACACACAGATGGCCTCCGTGCGCGTGCTTGCTCTGCTGTGCGTGCGCATATTCGCAATTTGCGTATGGTCGCTCCCGCGGTCCTGCGCATTAGCGCGTGGTATGAGTATTTACGGTAGAGTTTGTGAACGCATGGAAGGCTATCAAAACACATTACATATTTAATCCAAATATTGCACAATGTACACATAGTCTCCCTGCACCACACCAGAAAGTAACAGCAGTTTAAATGGTAAGAGAACAAAGGGATTCACCTTTACAGGATAGGAGGGGACAGAACAAGGTTACAAGGTGATGTTTGGTATCCAGCTGTAGGGTATTTTAAGGGTAACATTCCGGTGTTGGTTTGATAAAGATCGCATGTTCCTGCGGATAGTTATGTGCGGGAGCAGAATATAGATATAAACTGTATTTACTGTACATTATGTATGCGGCGGGAATCCAGAGGAGTCCATCCACAAGAGCAGTTGGAACAGACATCACCCACATATTCAAACCGACCTATGACCTCTCCTGTACTGTAAATGACCATCCCTGTGTCCAATGGACAAAGAGATTACAGTATCCATTGTGTTATGTTTTGGATGAAGTGTATAAAGAGAGCCTGCAGCAGGCCTGGTCAGACACAAGACTCACAACGTTATCTATCAGATGACGGAGGACCAGACTGGGTAGCGCGGCGAATCCACTCACGTATGTAACATTGACTGTAGCCATTTACTCTGATATATTGTATAGATTGTATTGTAACCCCCTTTCAGCAATAATACGCTGTGGTGTCGGAACCCAGCGGTAAATCACAAACCGGTGTTGTGTCTTCTTTTCCCTGCTAAGGTTTAAAGGTGAATTGCTATTGCATTGCATTGCTGTATAAAGTTTAAAGTGTATTAGTAACGCATCATATTGCTGTATAAGGTTTAAAGTGTGTTCATTGGGTGTGTACGCGCTGTGAGTACTTTGTACCGTCAGCGCGGCGTTTGTACGCTAAGTCCGTACACAGCACGGGACTTTGTACGCTAATAGCGTACAAAGTACGTAGAGTGTGTATTAAGTACAGCGGCCGCAGTGGCTCCATGGTAAAGTGTATAAAAGGTGTGTTTAAGGTATAGCTTTCATTCCTAAGGATAAATCAGCATTATCAAGTGGGGGCTCCTCCGGTTTTCCACATACTTACTATCTAACAGGTCACAGCAGACTTCATCTATCAGCAAGGGGTGGACAGAAAGTATCCTATGTATCCTTTTCCTGGTCGATGGATGCACTGAAAACCCTACTTGATTGCTGATTAGATGGCGTCTGCTCTGTATGGTTTGTAGAGATGCTGGTAGAACTCGTAAGGTAAACAGGAAAAAGCTATTTAAAATCTGTGAATTTTTTTTGGCGCCAAAAGCGTACACGGCACCCATACTTTGCATACTCTCTCACATTGTTGCCATAACATTCAGATTGCTAGATTCATTTAGACCTGTGTGAAACCGGAGATATTTGTTGCTATATAGTAAAAATAAAATAAATATTTAAGGAAGTAAGAGTAAAATCACAAAACGCAGTTCTGGCCCAGTAGTAAGAGGGTTAAAACGGAACAAGTGTGGATTGTGTTTATGTTAGGGTCTCCTGTCCTGTGCTGCCACGTCGTCATGGCAACCGGGAGACAAGTGCTAGCGGAGTAACCTGAGCGCAGCTGATACTCCGGTTCGGGTCTTTTGCTGTGCAGTGGTTACAGGCAGGGGATCCGGTGAGGTCTGAGGGGGGCGTGGACAGCACCTGCTTTATAAGGCCTCTTCTCAGGTTAAGCAGATGCTGCTGAATCTTTGTTGGTTAGTCAGTTCCTGAAAGTTAGCCAGTACTGTGTAGCTTTGTATTTGTTGTTGCTTACTGCAAATAGGCCTGGGGATTTGGTACTACACTCTGCCAATCCAGACCTAGCAGTAAGACTGGAGTCAGTCGTTTAGCCTGCTGAGGTTCTTTTGATATTCTGTGAACCCAGCAGGTTTGTGGCTGTACTTTCAGACCTGCCTGCTTAATCCTCTCTCACTGTGCAGGGTGTCCATGTGTCAGTTTAGTGGCAGTAAGCTGTACCTGGGCCCTGCAAGTGAGAATTAGGATTGTGGAGACTCTCCTTGTGTCTATTATTCCATCTCTGACCAAGGAGTTTACTGCCACACCCGTTGGTAACCCTTTAGGGTTTTGCTGTTGCCCTTAGCAACAGCATTTCGGGTTCTCTACGTATTAAAACACAACATCTTGCTTTTTCCATCTGAGCATTTCTAATACTAGGGAGACACCCAGTTTCTTAGCCTCTGGGCTTCTCTGTTCACTCTGTGTTGGTTTTGTTACCCTATCACCTTCTGTGTACGTTATGTCATATTTCCCAGTCTGTCTGTGAGTTCATTTGTTTTGCATCCCTCTCTGTTCAGACACCAGTACATTCCTGCAGGCACTGGTGTGCATAACAGTTCAAACACCAGTACATTCCTGCAGGCACTGGTGTGCATAACATATTCAGCAGCCCAATACTCCTGTTGAAATTTTGTGGGAATATGGAGCATACCCCTCAAAATACGTTGCAACAGGTGGTCGATCAGGTGCAGGTCCTGACTCGTCAATTTAATGATTTGTCCATTAAAATGCACACCTCCCAGGCCGCTGGCGGAGCTCCCGCAGCAGCAGCACCTTCAGGGGTTAAGGAGCCGAAAGTAAATCTTCCGGATCGTTTTTCTGGAGATCGCTCGCAGTTCTTTTGTTTCAAGGAGAGCTGCAAGTTATATTTCCAGCTTAGGCCTCAGTCTTCTGGGTCAGAGATTCAGCGGGTGGGCATAGTGATTTCCTTGCTACAAGGAGACCCACAGGTCTGGGCATATGGGTTGCAGCCTGACTGTCCGTCGCTTAAAAGTGTTGATGCTTTTTTTACGGCACTGGGCATGTTGTATGATGACCCTGACAAGACGGCCTCAGCCGAGGCTCGGATTTCGATCCTTAAGCAAGGGCGAAGGCCAGTTGAGGTTTACTGTACGGAGTTTCGTAGGTTGGCCCATGATACCCAGTGGAATGACCCAGCCCTGAGACACCAGTACCGAAGAGGTCTTTCTAACCAGATAAAAGACCAACTGGTACAATATCCCTTGCCTGATAGCTTGGATCAGCTCATGCAGTTATCCATCCGGGTGGATAGACGGCTGAGAGAGCGTAGGCTTGAAAGGGAGACCGAGGTTTCCTTCTTTCCCAAGGGAACCTCAGACTCTGAGGAATTTTCCGAGGAGCCTATGCAGATTGGGGCTACCCGCCTCTCCTCGCGTGAGAAGACGCGGAGGAGACAGCAGGGGTTGTGTTTGTACTGTGGGAATAAGGGTCATGTGGTAGTATCATGCCCAGATAAGCCGGAAAACTTCAGGGCCTGAGGGTGATGGGAAATATCCTGTCAGGCCAGAAGTCAGAATTTCCCAAGAAGACTTTTATCATTCCGGTGACCTTGAAGATCCTCGGTCAAACTGTTAAGACTGGGGCCTTTGTGGACAGTGGGGCCGACGGGGTTTTTATGGACCGCCAATTCGCCCTGAAACACTCTGTTTCCTTAGTACCCTTGGCGTCGGAAATTGAGATTTGTGGGTTAAACGGGGAACCATTATCCCAGGGTAAAATTACCTCTTGCACTAGCCAGATTTCTTTGTTTATTGGAGCCACACACTCTGAAAAATTGTCCTTTTATGTGACTGTCTGTACTTTTGCCCCATTGGTGTTGGGGTTACCCTGGTTAAGGGCCCACAATCCTCAATTTGACTGGGTCTCTGGGGAGATTCTTAGTTGGGGTACTGATTGTTTCAGGAGTTGCTTGAGCCTTCCAGTCAGGCTCTCGCAGCTAAGTTTGCCAGGATTGCCAGGGTGTTATGCAGATTTTGCGGACGTGTTCTCCAAAAAAGTTGCAGAGGTACTACCTCCCCATCGCCCCTATGACTGTGCCATTGATTTGTTGCCGAATGCTAAGCTTCCCAAGAGCAGGTTGTACTCCCTGTCACGTCCTGAGAC
Source organism: Pseudophryne corroboree (assembly GCF_028390025.1). Classification (NCBI taxonomy): domain Eukaryota; kingdom Metazoa; phylum Chordata; class Amphibia; order Anura; family Myobatrachidae; genus Pseudophryne; species Pseudophryne corroboree. Next base: position 327,081,742 of record NC_086444.1, on the reverse strand, counting down.
TCAGGCTATGGCAGAGTACATTCAGGAGAACTTGGCTAAAGGATTTATCAGACCTTCACAGTCTCCAGTTGGGTCGGGGTTCTTCTTCGTGGGTAAAAAGGACGGTTCATTGCGACCCTGCATCGACTTCAGGGAATTGAACCGTATCACGATTAAAAACTCATACCCACTGCCTCTCATTTCGGTCTTGTTTGACCAGCTTCGTACTGCCACCATTTTTTCTAAAATTGACCTACGCGGTGCGTACAATCTAATCCGAATAAGAGAGGGGGATGAATGGAAGACTGCCTTTAATACCCACTCAGGGCATTATGAATATTTGGTGATGCCTTTTGGGCTCTGTAATGCCCCGGCAGTCTTCCAGGATTTCATGAACGATGTGCTCAGGGAATATTTGGATAGATTCTTAGTTGTATACTTAGATGTCATCCTAATCTTCTCCCATTCCCTGGAGTAACATCGGAAGCATGTACGCTTAGTCCTCCAGAAACTCAGAGACCACCGGCTTGGGGCGAAGCAGGAGAAGTGCGAATTTGAAGTTCAGCAAATCGCATTTCTAGGATATATTATCTCCCCAGAAGGTTTCCAAATGGAGGGTTCCAAGGTACAGGCAGTCCTGGATTGGGTGCAGCCCACTAGTTTGAAGGCGCTTCAGCATTTCCTGGGCTTTGCAAATTTTTATAGACGATTTATCGCTGGATTTTCGTCTATAGTGGCGCCCTTGGTGGCACTCACTAAGAAAGGGGCGGATGTTGCTCACTGGTCTCGTGAGGCCAAAGCGGCTTTTGCCCGTCTCAAAAGGGCATTTGTCTCGGCCAAGGTGCTGCGACACCCAGATCCAGAGCGTCCTTATGTGGTGGAGGTGGATGCCTCTGAGATGGGTATTGGGGCAGTGCTCTCTCAGATGGGAGTGTCTGATAATCGCCTTCATCCCTGTGCTTACTTTTCCCGTAAATTTTCGCCTGCCGAGATGAATTATGACGTGGGTAACCGGGAATTGTTGGCTATTAAGGATGCACTCGAGGAGTGGAGACACTGGCTTGAGGGGGCTAAGTTTGTGGTCTCAATTCTCACCGACCATAAGAATTTGGCATATTTAGAGTCAGCGAAGCGTCTCAATGCCAGGCAGGCACGATGGGCTTTGTTTTTTGCTCGCTTTAATTTTTTGATAACATATCGCCCTGGGTCAAAAAACATCAAGGCTTATGCGCTCTCGCGGAGTTTTGCTCCAATCCAGGAGACCACCGAGGAGCCGTTGCCCATTGTGTCCCCATCATGTATTAAAGTGGGCATTACCCAGGACCTCTTGTCATTAGTCCTTAGAGCACAGGAGCAGGCTCCTCCAGACCTTCCGGTAGGTCTTTTGTTTGTGCCTCCTAGGTTAAGACAGCGAGTGTTCCTGGAATTCCATGCCAAGAAGTCGGCAGGTCACCCGGGTATTGCCAGAACTCGGGAGTTGCTATCTAGGGCGGTGTGGTGGCCCTCGGTGGCTAAGGATATGGATCAGTGGGTTCGGGCATGTGACATCTGTGCCCGAAATAAGACTCCTAGAGGGGTTCCTGTTGGCCCATTACATCCACTCTCTATTCCATCTAAGCCATGGACCCACATTTCAATGGATTTTGTTGTGGACTTGCCCAAATCCTCGGGGATGACAGCCATCTGGGTTGTCGTTGACAGGTTTTCGAAGATGGCGCACTTCATTCCACTGGTTGGGCTGCCATCGGCCAGACGCCTGTCTGAATTATTTATGCTGCATATTGTGCGTCTCCACGGGTTGCCACTTGATGTGGTCTCTGACCGCGGATCCCAGTTTGTGGCCAAATTCTGGAGGGCATTTTGTTCCGATCTCCAGATTTCTGTCAGCTTGTCGTCAGGCTACCATCCGCAGTCTAATGGGCAGACTGAAAGGGTGAACCAGTCCTTGGAGCAGTTCCTCAGGTGTTATGTCTCCAAGTGTCAGACTGACTGGGTTGCTCATCTGTCAATGGCGGAGTTTGCCTATAACAACGCGGCTCACTCTGCTACAGGGATCTCTCCCTTCCTTTGTGTGTATGGGCATCATCCTAAGGCCAATTCTTTTGACCCCCTGGACTCCACGCCTGGTGGTTCCTCTGTCGTTTCGGTCCTTAGAGGTATTTGGAGGAAAGTGAAGAAAGCCCTTGTGTCTGTGTCATTAGTGACCAAAAGGGTTTTTGATAAGCGGAAAAGACCCTGCAGCTTCAAATTAGGAGACTTCGTCTGGTTGTCTACCAAGAATTTGAAGTTGAGACAGCCATCTCATAAGTTAGGCCCCCGGTTCATCGGCCCTTATAAGATCACCAGGGTTATCAATCCGGTGGCATTTCAGTTAGATCTGCCCCGTTCTTTGGGTATCAATAAAACATTTCATTGTTCCCTTTTAAAACGGGCGATTAGTAATCCTTCTTCCAGAGGAAGACCTTCCCCTCTTCTGATACGTGGCCAGAGGGAGTTTGTTGTTGAAAGGATTCTTGACTCCAAGATGGTTCGGGGTCGGCTGTCATTTTTGGTGCACTGGAAGGGGTATGGCCCGGAGGAGCGGTCGTGGGTGCGCAGTTGTGATCTTCATGCCCCCAGACTGATACGCTCTTTCTTCTCGGAGTTCCCCGATAAACCCGGTGGTAGGGGTTCTTTGACCCCTCGTCAGAGGGGGGGTACTGTTAGGGTCTCCTGTCCTGTGCTGCCACGTCGTCATGGCAACCGGGAGACAAGTGCTAGCGGAGTAACCTGAGCGCAGCTGATACTCCGGTTCGGGTCTTTTGCTGTGCAGTGGTTACAGGCAGGGGATCCGGTGCTGGTTTTTGTGCTCACAGTCTGTGAGGTCTGAGGGGGGCGTAGACAGCACCTGCTTTATAAGGCCTCTTCTCAGGTTAAGCAGATGCTGCTGAATCTTTGTTGGTTAGTCAGTTCCTGAAAGTTAGCCAGTACTGTGTAGCTTTGTATTTGTTGTTGCTTACTGCAAATAGGCCTGGGGATTTGGTACTACACTCTGCCAATCCAGACCTAGCAGTAAGACTGGAGTCAGTCGTTTAGCCTGCTGAGGTTCTTTTGATATTCTGTGAACCCAGCAGGTTTGTGGCTGTACTTTCAGACCTGCCTGCTTAATCCTCTCTCACTGTGCAGGGTGTCCATGTGTCAGTTTAGTGGCAGTAAGCTGTACCTGGGCCCTGCAAGTGAGAATTAGGATTGTGGAGACTCTCCTTGTGTCTATTATTCCATCTCTGACCAAGGAGTTTACTGCCACACCCGTTGGTAACCCTTTAGGGTTTTGCTGTTGCCCTTAGCAACAGCATTTCGGGTTCTCTACGTATTAAAACACAACATCTTGCTTTTTCCATCTGAGCATTTCTAATACTAGGGAGACACCCAGTTTCTTAGCCTCTGGGCTTCTCTGTTCACTCTGTGTTGGTTTTGTTACCCTATCACCTTCTGTGTATGTTATGTCATATTTCCCAGTCTGTCTGTGAGTTCATTTGTTTTGCATCCCTCTCTGTTCAGACACCAGTACATTCCTGCAGGCACTGGTGTGCATAACAGTTCAAACACCAGTACATTCCTGCAGGCACTGGTGTGCATAACAGTTTAGTGGGCAATAGTAGTTTTATTGCTCGCATTTATAGAATTGTATGATTTGTGCTATTGCGGACGTACGGTTTTGTATACGTGTCTCGGACAAAGTACGGAACTGCACACGCAGCGTAAGAGACTCGCACGGTCGCGTGTTTACGCAAATTGCGTAAGAGTACGGTCGCTAAGTACAAATTACACAATAGTTCATTTAGTTTAAAGGTGGGACAGTAGCCACGCTACAATAGCACAAAACTACCCGGTTTCTAAAGAAATTTAGTATAAAAACAAAATTTAGTATAAATATTTTTTTTAAATTGCCTCTAGGGGTAAAGCTGCCAACTTGAATGAATCCTAATTTTCTGTACAGAAAAACAAAGTATACCTGAGTGAGCGAACATAGGAGTGAAATTTGAACCCAGTAAATCGGGATCCCGTTGTTTGGTACATCAAGTGAGTGGAGACTTGGTGGCGTGAGAAGGCTGACTCACGTTAGTATAAGGTTTAATACGTAAGTCATGAGGAGACTTACAGGAGCGTGGTAGGGAATTGTGAATTGTGTTGTGACCCATATAGTTTTTTTTTTTTGATACGCTCTAGCTGAGGTTTCGAAGTTTGAAATTCGATTCCAGTGGTCGTATGGCAGATAAGTAACAAGTACCTATATGCTGTGCGATTGGAACACGCGTTTGTGGGTGCGATATATAGCGCAACGTGATATCCTTTTTACGAGCTTTTGCGTAAAATCGCGGTATCATCAGCGCTGTATAGAGCATACGCAAGCATGATTTGTGTATAATAAAGTGCATAGGGAGTTTTCGCTGGTCTCTCTCAGGAAAATCTCCAACGGCCGATACTTTACTGGAAAAGAGTAAGTTATTCCTAAAAACTTCCAGTAAATATAGGTCACATAGGGCCCTAAGTTGGGTACATTGCCTTTGCTATCGACAGTGTATGGTAGTACTGGCCAACGTGGGCGGTGAGCGGGTGAAGAGCGCTCGGAGACCTTTCACCGTTGCCTTATATTGATTATTTTGGTGTTTGTGGGAAAAGGCCCACAATAATGGGAGCCAGTTGCTCAAGTAAGGGACGTTTTGTAACCAGGGTTCAGGTTGAAGAGCCGTGGCCCAGGGGGTCAACGAAGTTTAAAGGAAAAAGTATTGAAAACTTTTTGTCTGAATGGGAACGTGTGACTGACAAAGATAGGGTACCATACCCTAGGGTGGGCAGCTTTGAACCAGAGGTACTGCAGAATGTAAGCAGTAAAATATGTCTTCTTAAATCCAGAAAACAAAGGATTAGACATAATGATTGTTTAAATTATGGCAGCAAGAGGGGGATATGCAAAGAGAACAAATTCGCAAAACAGGTTCAAAACCTAGCGGGAATGAGAACACAAACACACCATTGTCGACACAGGTCGAAGGGGAAGAGATGGCTACAATTAATGGTATATCCGTAAATGATAGTAGTATGCAAAAACAATGTATTAACCTAATTTTTGCAAGATGTATCCTGTTTTGAAGTCTTTTCAAGGTTATAAGTCACTGGAAGATGAAGGATCCAGCCAAATCGCAGCTCTCCTCCAAGCAGTCACTTTGCAGGAAACTCAGGTGGGGCCTGTCCAACCAGGTAGAGCAGTAACAATATTCCCCAATGTAAGAACTGGTGAGGTCCCAGCTACCGGTAAGTGTGAGACAGTTTATTGCATAGAGACAACAACACCTCACAGTAAACAGATTAGGAACGGAATGTAGAATTACACCCTGTCTTGAAAATAGTAACTCCCAATGGGGGAACCGATAGTCAGGGAGTAATCCTCACTAGGAATAATGCAATGTATTGCCCGTGGCCCAGAGATGAGCTGCGATCAATCATTTCAGAATTCCCCCGACCCTCGGAAGCATTTAGCCAGATGTCAGAAATGTATCAGAGATCTGGGTAATACGTATGAACCGACAAACAAACATTGGCGGATATTTTTGAAAGCGTGCCTACCCCCTAATATTGACACCCAAAAATGTATCACTGATTGTAGATTAGAGTCGGATAGTCTTATGACTGACAGAAACAACCAGGAAAATATAGAACGAATTAATAGGCAACTAGAGTTGTGTTTCCCCATTGAGTGGAGAAGAATTTTCTCCATAAAACAGAGGGAAAATTAAATGGCATCTGAATATTTCCATCGGGCCCTGCAAATAATGGATAGATACATTGGGGTATCAGATACAGGAACAATGCGAATTACGGAGAGGTGGCTGTCTCTGTGCTAATGGACGGACTGAATAAGACAGTAAGGGACAGGGTACAAACATCTTTGCCTAATTGGAAAGGGGTCACAGTAGCTTGTCTTAGAGAGTGCGCAATTGTACACCACAAGAATATTGTTAGGCGTAGAAAACAACAGGAGGAGAGGCTGAGGATTGAAAGTATACAGGCTCTTACACCAAAGTCTCATCAGCCTAAACCCCAGACCCCTGCTGTTTGGAAAAGACCGAGAATATGTTACAGTTGTAAAAAGGAAGGGCATTTTGCCAGAGATTGTAGGTGTGACAGGACGATACCGTACGGAAGCACTCGCAGCTTCCGCGTCCCGTTGACTGCGCACAGAATGGAAGGTCAAGCCGCACGAGGCCTGACCACATAGGGGATTCCCTGCTTACCGTCAGCAACCGCCTGTTACTGACTCCACCCACTGCGCTGTGGGCGGGTTTTCGCTGCCACCACCAAACTCCTAACCTGCCGTGGCGTTTGGAACCACGGTTCTGCTCTGTATGTGCCGACGCACTGCTTTACCACACCTGTGTGGTGTCGACGAATCCCCACTAGCCACTTGCTAGGCCTCTACCGGTAGCTGGCGGAAGGCGGAGCTTGGAGACGTCAGGTGCTTCCCTGGACAGCCAGAGGACGGGGCTAGGTTTGGCCTAACCCTGTTGGTCACAAGATGAAGCAGTCTTCTTGAGGCAAAGGTGTTTATTGCTCAAAATAACCTTTAAAAAGGCTCCTCCCTATTGCTAGGGGCAACAGCATACAATTAAGATGTTTCAGCAGAAGAAGATGTTACAATACACAATCCTATGGGCCAACTGCCCTCCTTTTATCCCTCTCCAAGACCCCTTACCACAGGGGGTAAGCCCGCCCTGTGGTGTACAACCAATCAATGTTTACCCATGAGCTGTGCATGCTCTGGTCTCATGCACACACAACATTGTCCCCAATGGACAGTGGGGAGTGGTCGGTCTCCTTTGTCTCTCCCATCTGGGAGAGCAGGATACTCCCACGGTGCCGTTCAGTCTGGCTGGGGGGAGGTTTTCCCTCCTAAACTGACTTCCAGAAACCTGCCCGGGACCCCTTCTCACTGCCTGCAGCCTGGATTTGGGCTCCAGAGCTGGGCAGCCTGGCTCCCCGGTCCAGGTCTCTGGTCCACTACGGCTGATCTCCATGGAGCTCCAAGAAACCACTCAGCTTGTTTTATAGCTAAGCTGCTTCTCTTTCTCCCTGTCCCCATTGGAACTGTGAGGCTGGATGGGAAAGCATTCCGTTTTTAGGGAAAAGGTCTGGGAGAATCCATCAGCCTGCACAGCTATGGATTCCCCCCTCCTGGGACACACAATCAAGTAAGTGCATTTTATCTTTAAATACATTACATTTTAAAATCACACTGTACATTTCCCCTTTTAAATATACACTGAGCCTGTGCCCTGCACAGACTCTACATACTCAGGCACTGCAGTGCCTTCCCTAGCCCTGCAGCCTGGCTGCTAGGGCTCTCCCTCTCAGTGCTGGAGGTATGGGGCTGGCTTCCCCCATCCTCCAGCCTGCCTCTCTGCCTCTGGGGTTCCAGGGAGCTGGCTCTCCCTGTCCCCCCAGGGTGGCACTAATCAGTGGCCTCGCCGCACACAGCGGCGCACCCCCCTGTACCTAAGCCCGGCGGCCCGGGACACTTGTCCCGGCCGCCGTGACTCTGGCTTTGTTGTGGCGCTGGGGCGCCCGGACCCCAGCGTTCATCAGCCTGCTCGCCCGCCTAATTCACCCACGCCGCTAGGGAGCCGGCTAGCCCGGTCCCCCCTGAGCGGCGCCTGTCTTGTGGCCTCGCTGCAGCGTCCGGCGGGGAGCCGGGCTGCAGCGCACCCCCCCCCCCGCCGACTAGCAGCCCGGGACGTCCGTCCCGGCTGCTGCGGCTGGCCACCCGTGCTGGGCTGAGGCGCTGGGAGCAGAGCTCCCGGCCCCCAGCGGCGGCTCTCACATAGAGCACTGCAGCGGGAGCCGAGCTCCCAGCCGCAGCGCTCACCCTTCTCCCCGGCGCGCACACTCCAGTGCGCCCGGGGCTACACTGACTGCTGCCGGGAGCGGAGCTCCCGGACTCCGGCGGTCAGCGGCTGCCTCCTCTCCCCCGGCGTGCACACTCTGCTGAGCGCGCCGGGGGCTGTCCTCCCTGCCGTGGTCTCCGGAGGGGTCCGGGACCACGGCGCATATAAAATACAATTTAAACATTTTTAAACACTTTATAAACATGGCACCTAGCGCCCACAGCATTTTTCAAATCTGGCGCCAAGCGCCCTTTGTCCCTCCAAATGGCTTTGGCACTAGGGGTTAACCCCTTCAGTGCCGCACGTGTGGCTGGTTGGTCTCTCCGGCCACACTCCTCCCCCCCATTCAAGCGGGTCAACCATGGACCCATATCCCAACGATTTGGGTCCTGGTCCCGCAGTCCGTTGGGGTGAAGGGGACGCTACCTGGGATGTGTAGGCTCTGGCCTAGACAGTTCATCCATAGTGTAGTGGGCCTCTCTTCGTGGGTGCACAATGTTCAAATAGTCCACCTGAAGTCCAAGTTCAAGGCTCCACCACAAAAGTCTGTCAAATTTCCCCAAGGTAGGTTGCAGCCACCTAACAGGTGGGTGGTAAGTCACCACGGTGGGGGGCCGGTTACAAACAAGTGCCACCCACGGTGTCCCAACTGTGGCATACACCACCTCCCACAATAGCAGTTTTCTGCTCAAACAGGCCACAGGGTGCTCCTGCCCATATGGCTCTTTCTGGCTCGGTACAGCTCCCAGTCCATGCAGTGGCGCAATAGTTCGTAACACACAGTCCTGGTCAAGAATGTGCGCCATCAGCACGGGAGCGGGTACCCGAGCCTCCTTCAATGACTGGAATGCCAACTCGCAAGCGGGTGCAAAGTCCACTGACTTGGGAATGCCCTTCCTAGCCATCTCTGTCAAGGGGTTCACTACAGGACTAAAGTCAATGACAACATGTCCGTAGGGCCTTACAGGTTCTAAGGTCAGTACCGGTCTGGGTGATGGGGGTCGGGGACAGCCTCTGGTTGCCTCCACCCCCTCTGGGTTGGGCCTACCCCTGTCTCCTCCCACATGGTGCCCCAGGCACTGCACCTCCGTCATACCTATCGGGCAACTGTCTGCCCTAACTGTCAGACCTGCCCTCCAATCCTCTTCTGTCGGCCAATGACTCGGGGAACCTACCCTGTCACCTAGGCCTACTCCTTCCTCCTCGTCCGCTAACTGTGCCACAGTGATGGCGGCCAGACCACCAGCCTCTGGATCCTGTGTGGCATCCACTACAGGGAGGCTGCGTGTCTTCCCCGATCTACTGCGCACAGGCAGGGGACCTGCTATGTCCACAGCAACTTGCTGCAAGGGTTCTCCTATGGGCAGAGGCCCAGAGACAACACAAACGCTGGAGTGCCCCGGCTGCCAACGCATGGCACCAGCCTTACAGTTGGTCTGGGCGTCATCCGACATTCCAGACCAGGGTAAGCTCTGTGTCAGGCACTTCAGGGTATGGTCCGTCTCCGGGTTACTGTCCAAAGGGGTTTCGCTGGCAACCGACACCGGTTGCGCAGGAACGTTCCCTGAGGGGACCAGTTGGACACATTCCCTATCTGGTCTATCCCCTCCCACTTTCCTGGCTACCCTGTACCTTAACCCTTCCCGCCAGGTCAACCTCCCCGCCCCAACCCTGTCAAGGCCGCTGCCAGAGTGGCGCCTCATGCCTTTCGGGGATGGGTCAGAGAGGTGAGCCTCCCTAAACTCCTGCCTGTGGCCCTCGATCTCTCCTAAATTGGGACACTCTACAGGGGGATCTAGGTGGGGACTACTAGGGTCAGTCTGGTAGGGGTCAGTCATGGAAAAGTCAGTGTGGTTTCTCATACTCACCGCCGGAGTTGGCAAACCACTTGGGTCAGGAGCATCATTGGGCACCCCCACAGGATCACACGAGCTGGAACCGACATCCTCTGCGTTGCTAGGGGACGTAGGCATACCAGAGGCAAAAGGCATGCGGGGTCGATGTACTGATCTAGCCGCTGTGATCTTTTCCTCTGGGCTGGTTGATGCTGTGGTTGGCTGTGCTGGCAGTTGTCTAGCAGCTGTAGTCTTTTCCTCTGGGCTGGGCTGTGCTGGAGTAGCGGATGTCAACGGTGGTTTTGGAACTTGACTCCGGGGAATGGCGCCAACAAACATAGTGACGATCCCACCACCCAGATCATTTCCTAGGACCACATCAGTTGGGAGACCATCCATGACGGCAACTTCTCGCAACTCTGGTCCAGCTCCCCAGTCCAGGTAGACTCTTGCCATGGGAACCGCTTTTTCTGTTCCTTCTGCCAGGGTGACCGTGGCAGTGCGACCCTGCAATACTGCAGCAGGATCTATAAGGTGGGGGCTCACCACAGTGATTGAGGCCCCAGAGTCTCTTAGGCCTTCTCCCTGCAGGGTTCCCACGTGGACTGGCTGCAGGTGCCTCCACATGTTGTGTAGGGGCTGTTTGGCCATGCAGGTGACTCTCTCCGCAGAGTGCACCTGTCTCTCGCCACACTCCATCGGACTGACTGGAGGGGGAACAGTCTCTGTAGGCTCATCTCCTCTCGTCAAACAAGCGATCCAGGCTCCAGCACTCGGATTTGGGGCACGAGTCTGGGGTGCTTGGGATGCAGGACAGTTCATCCTCAGATGTCCGATTTTCCCACAGCCGTAGCACTTCTTCTCCAGTCGTGGCACCGATGATCTCTGATCAGTTGCAGGGACGCTGCGGTGCGGTTGCTGGCCAAGAGCACCCGGGTTGGAAGATGCTTGTCTTTGGGGTTGATGAGCTGAAGAGGGTGGTCCCCTTGGTGGTACAGTCTGTTGGAGCTGGCTGCTGGCGGGGCGCTTCTGCCCCCGTGGCCGAATTGCCACATACTTGTCTGCTAACTGGGCAGCCATCTTTAAGCTGGGTGGCTCCCGATCTAGCACCCACTCCTTCACTTCTTGGGCGCACCGGCAGTAGAACTGCTCCCTGCACATCAGGTCGATCAGTGCGTCCCATGTAGTGGCTTCCGAATCCTTCACCCACTTCACCACGTACTGCCGCAGCTGAGTGGCGAACTGCTCATGGGTGCTGCTAGGATTCTTGGGCAAGTCTCTGAACTTCTTCCTGTAAGACTCTGGAGTGATGAAGAATCGCTGGAGGAGGGCCTTCGCGACTTCGTCGTAGTTCCCACAGTCCTCCGTTGCCACTCCTCGATAGGCCTCCAAGGCCTCTCCATGCAGAGTGGGCACAAGGTGTCTCACCCACTCTGACTTGGGTAGATCGTGTAGTTTGCAAGTCCTTTCAAAAACTTGTAAATGTCCATCAATGTCCCCATCACTGTCTGCAAACTTGGCAAACTGAATACGTCCTGATCTGTGTACAACAGCTGACAACGGCTCCCGGGGTACCACGGCCTGTGGTGCCCGCTCATCACGCCACATCTGGATGATGATCAAGCGCTCTTGCTCCGTTGCCCTTTCCCCCAATTCCGCTAGCCGATCTGCTAGGGTATCCGGGCCGCCCCCCCTGGGACGTTGGGATCCTGGCCCTGCTAGGGATTGCTGGGAAACATTGCTGCTGTGAGAGAGGGCGGGGCTTGTGGTTCTCACCGGTTCCTTACGAAGGTCCACTGTTGGGCCGTCCTCTGCGATGCTGACGCCGTCAGTGCTTTCCACCTCCGCCCGATGAGACTCCTCCACGCTCCTGAGCGCCGCCTTCATGACGCTTCTGGACGCGTTGGAAGGGGTATCCACACCCTTCCCCTGGCATACGATCTCCAGATCCTCCTTGGACATTCCGCTGAATTCCGCCATCTTGTGCGTTCTCCTGCGCTGCAGTTACTCTTCTCCTGAGTAACTCGGCTTCTCCAATCGGGTGATGAAAAGCCGCCTGGGAATATCCCACCACTATGCCACCAATTTCTGTGACAGGACGATACCGTACGGAAGCACTCGCAGCTTCCGCGTCCCGTTGACTGCGCACAGAATGGAAGGTCAAGCCGCACGAGGCCTGACCACATAGGGGATTCCCTGCTTACCGTCAGCAACCGCCTGTTACTGACTCCACCCACTGCGCTGTGGGCGGGTTTTCGCTGCCACCACCAAACTCCTAACCTGCCGTGGCGTTTGGAACCACGGTTCTGCTCTGTATGTGCCGACGCACTGCTTTACCACACCTGTGTGGTGTCGACGAATCCCCACTAGCCACTTGCTAGGCCTCTACCGGTAGCTGGCGGAAGGCGGAGCTTGGAGACGTCAGGTGCTTCCCTGGACAGCCGGAGGACGGGGCTAGGTTTGGCCTAACCCTGTTGGTCACAAGATGAAGCAGTCTTCTTGAGGCAAAGGTGTTTATTGCTCAAAATAACCTTTAAAAAGGCTCCTCCCTATTGCTAGGGGCAACAGCATACAATTAAGATGTTTCAGCAGAAGAAGATGTTACAATACACAATCCTATGGGCCAACTGCCCTCCTTTTATCCCTCTCCAAGACCCCTTACCACAGGGGGTAAGCCCGCCCTGTGGTGTACAACCAATCAATGTTTACCCATGAGCTGTGCATGCTCTGGTCTCATGCACACACAACATTGTCCCCAATGGACAGTGGGGAGTGGTCGGTCTCCTTTGTCTCTCCCATCTGGGAGAGCAGGATACTCCCACGGTGCCGTTCAGTCTGGCTGGGGGGAGGTTTTCCCTCCTAAACTGACTTCCAGAAACCTGCCCGGGACCCCTTCTCACTGCCTGCAGCCTGGATTTGGGCTCCAGAGCTGGGCAGCCTGGCTCCCCGGTCCAGGTCTCTGGTCCACTACGGCTGATCTCCATGGAGCTCCAAGAAACCACTCAGCTTGTTTTATAGCTAAGCTGCTTCTCTTTCTCCCTGTCCCCATTGGAACTGTGAGGCTGGATGGGAAAGCATTCCGTTTTTAGGGAAAAGGTCTGGGAGAATCCATCAGCCTGCACAGCTATGGATTCCCCCCTCCTGGGACACACAATCAAGTAAGTGCATTTTATCTTTAAATACATTACATTTTAAAATCACACTGTACATTTCCCCTTTTAAATATACACTGAGCCTGTGCCCTGCACAGACTCTACATACTCAGGCACTGCAGTGCCTTCCCTAGCCCTGCAGCCTGGCTGCTAGGGCTCTCCCTCTCAGTGCTGGAGGTATGGGGCTGGCTTCCCCCATCCTCCAGCCTGCCTCTCTGCCTCTGGGGTTCCAGGGAGCTGGCTCTCCCTGTCCCCCCAGGGTGGCACTAATCAGTGGCCTCGCCGCACGCAGCGGCGCACCCCCCTGTACCTAAGCCCGGCGGCCCGGGACACTTGTCCCGGCCGCCGTGACTCTGGCTTTGTTGTGGCGCTGGGGCGCCGGGAGCGTAGCTCCCGGACCCCAGCGTTCATCAGCCTGCTCGCCCGCCTAATTCACCCACGCCGCTAGGGAGCCGGCTAGCCCGGTCCCCCCTGAGCGGCGCCTGTCTTGTGGCCTCGCTGCAGCGTCCGGCGGGGAGCCGGGCTGCAGCGCACCCCCCCCCCGCCGACTAGCAGCCCGGGACGTCCGTCCCGGCTGCTGCGGCTGGCCACCCGTGCTGGGCTGAGGCGCTGGGAGCAGAGCTCCCGGCCCCCAGCGGCGGCTCTCACATAGAGCACTGCAGCGGGAGCCGAGCTCCCAGCCGCAGCGCTCACCCTTCTCCCCGGCGCGCACACTCCAGTGCGCCCGGGGCTACACTGACTGCTGCCGGGAGCGGAGCTCCCGGACTCCGGCGGTCAGCGGCTGCCTCCTCTCCCCCGGCGTGCACACTCTGCTGAGCGCGCCGGGGGCTGTCCTCCCTGCCGTGGTCTCCGGAGGGGTCCGGGACCACGGCGCATATAAAATACAATTTAAACATTTTTAAACACTTTATAAACATGGCACCTAGCGCCCACAGCATTTTTCAAATCTGGCGCCAAGCGCCCTTTGTCCCTCCAAATGGCTTTGGCACTAGGGGTTAACCCCTTCAGTGCCGCACGTGTGGCTGGTTGGTCTCTCCGGCCACAGTAGGTATAGTAGAACACATAGTCAATATAGACCCCTAGACAGAGAAAACAAGCCACGTTATTAAACACATAGACGGGATCAAGGGACATATAGTAAGGAATCACGAGCCATATAGAAAACACAGATTCGGTTAATGGGAAGAACAGAATAAATGCAACTTTACTCTTTTGGCAGAACTTACTGGGGTTAGGAGGAGGTCTCTAAACTTCTGCTTCTCTCTCTAGCAGAAGTGACCTCTAATTAACTTAACAGGAGTTTTGTTAGAGATGGTATACATATAGAGTGCTCCCACCCAGGAAGCACAAAGTATGTGGGATACCCACGAAGACTAACGTTGCATTTCACTGTTCTAGATGCATGTCCATCACAGGTAGAGGAAATTATCTCAAAGATACCGGGTTCCCTATGAACTTAGAATGGACAGGACACTGGATTGATGGCTGGGATAGTCCCAGTAGAGATATAACACACATAGGGGTAAATTTACTAAGATTCGTATTTTCCCGTTTCAGGTCAAAGTTCAATCACGAATGACATCGAAAGTGTAAAACTGCAACTTTTTGAATTGATTACGACTAATTTACTAAGCTGTCGTATTCGGGTTTTTCTTTTGTTCCGATGTCGATGTCATTCGTGGTTTTTTTTCTATTTTTACGGCAGTGATTAGCAAAACACTGCCGACTTTTTTACAATGAATCTCGGCCGGATCTGTGTGATCCGTGCTGGGGTTCATTTTTTTTGTTTTTTTTAAATTAAACACTGTCAAATATTTAAAAAAAAATTGCGTGGGGTCCCCCCTCCTAAGCATATCCAGCCTCGGGCTCTTTGAGCCGATCCTGGTTGCCGAAATATGGGAAAAAAAATGACAGGGGTTCCCCCATATTTAAGCAACCAGCATCGGGCTCTGCGCCTGGTCCTGGTTCCAAAAATACGGGGGACAAAAAGAGTAGGGGTCCCCCGTATTTTTAAAACCAGCACCGGGCTCCACTAGCTGGACAGATAATGCCACAGCCGGGGGTCACTTTTATATAGTGCCCTGCGGCCGTGGCATCAAAAATCCAACTAGTCACCCCTGGCCGGGGTACCCTGGGGGAGTGGGGACCCCTTCAATCAAGGGGTCCCCCCCCCAGCCACCCAAGGGCCAGGGGTGAAGCCCGAGGCTGTCCCCCCCCCATCCAATGGGCTGCGGATGGGGGGGCTGATAGCCTTTGTTGTAAAAGAAAAGATATTGTTTTTAGTAGCAGTACTACAAGTCCCAGCAAGCCTCCCCCGCATGCTGGTACTTGGAGAACCACAAGTACCAGCATGCGGCGGAAAAACGGGCCCGCTGGTACCTGTAGTACTACTACTAAAAAAATACCCAAAAAAACACAAGACACACACACCGTGAAAGTATAATTTTATTACATACATACACACATACATACATACTTACCTTATGTTCCCACGCAGGTCGGTCCTCTTCTCCAGTAGAATCCAAGGGGTACCTGTTGAAGAAATTATACTCACGAGATCCAGGGGTCCAGGGTCCTCGGGGAATCCAGGTGTAATCCACGTACTTGAAAAAAATAACAAAACGGACACCCGAGCCACGCACTAAAAGGGGACCCATGTTTGCACATGGATCCCCTTTTCCCGACTGCCAGAAACCCACTCTGACTGATGTCTAAGTGGGTTTCTTCAGCCAATCAGGGAGTGCCACGTTGTAGCACTCTCCTGATCGGCTGTGTACTCCTGTACTGAGTGACAGGCGGCACACGGCAGTGTTACAATGTAGCGCCTATGCGCTCCATTGTAACCAATGCTGGGAACTTTCTGCCCTGCGGTTGACCTAAAGTGACGTCACCGCTGAGCAGAAAGTTCCCAGCATTGGTTACAATGGAGCGCATAGGCGCTACATTGTAACACTGCCGTGTGCCGCCTGTCACTCAGTACAGGAGCACACAGCCGATCAGGAGAGTGCTACAACGTGGCACTCCCTGATTGGCTGAAGAAACCCACTTAGACATCAGTCAGAGTGGGTTTCTGGCAGTCGGGAAAAGGGGATCCATGTGCAAACATGGGTCCCCTTTTAGTGCGTGGCTCGGGTGTCCGTTTTGTTATTTTTTTCAAGTACGTGGATTACACCTGGATTCCCCGAGGACCCTGGACCCCTGGATCTCGTGAGTATAATTTCTTCAACAGGTACCCCTTGGATTCTACTGGAGAAGAGGACCGACCTGCGTGGGAACATAAGGTAAGTATGTATGTATGTGTGTATGTATGTAATAAAATTATACTTTCACGGTGTGTGTGTCTTGTGTTTTTTTGGGTATTTTTTTAGTAGTAGTACTACAGGTACCAGCGGGCCCGTTTTTCCGCCGCATGCTGGTACTTGTGGTTCTCCAAGTACCAGCATGCGGGGGAGGCTTGCTGGGACTTGTAGTACTGCTACTAAAAACAATATCTTTTCATTATCACAAAAGGCTATCAGCCTCCCCATCCGCAGCCCATTGGATGGGGGGGGGACAGCCTCGGGCTTCACCCCTGGCCCTTGGGTGGCTGGGGGGGGGACCCCTTGATTGAAGGGGTCCCCACTCCCCCAGGGTACCCCGGCCAGGGGTGACTAGTTGGATTTTTGATGCCACGGCCGCAGGGTACTATATCAAAGTGACCCCCGGCTGTGGCATTATCTGTCCAGCTAGTGGAGCCCGGTGCTGGTTTTAAAAATACGGGGGACCCCTACTCTTTTTGTCCCCCGTATTTTTGGAACCAGGACCAGGCGCAGAGCCCGATGCTGGTTGCTTAAATATGGGGGAACCCCTGTCAATTTTTCCCCCATATTTCTGCAACCAGGATCGGCTCAAAGAGCCTGAGGCTGGTTATGCTTAGGAGGGGGGACCCCACGCAATTTATTTTAATAAAATAACAACTTTCCCACCCCTTCCCACTGATATACATGCACGGATCTCATGGATCCCTGCATGCCTATCCAATCACGGAAAAAAAAAGCAGGTCTGTTTTTTTTTTGCACTTTTTTACGAGTTGTAATTTTTCACGGCAGTGTTTTTTTTTTTTTTTGCTTTGCACTTCTTAGTAAATTACCGAGATTCATACTTAAACAGCCGCGTTTTGACCGATGGTGTATTCATTCGTAATTTTTTTCTTGGACTTGCAAAAAATTACGAATGCCCACATCACTGCCGTGATTATTGCTTAGTAAATTACCGAGATGACACTTTGATGAAAAAACGGCATCTCGGTCAAAATCGGGAGCTTAGTAAATTTCCCCCATAGAATTTCTTTTAGGGGAGCAGACCGAGTAGAGAATCATTCCCCCGTAGTGCCCAATCCAGATGTCAAATTTTGTAAAATATTCTTTGCCTCTACAAAATTATCTGTTACTAAACTCTATGTGATTTGTCTTCAAAGTTTCCTCTTCATCTCTTATGTTCACCGACAGGATTACAGTTCAAACGCCACATGCCTAATCGGTCTTTCAGAGCTCTGCCCAAATCCAGTATATCTCACCAGCATAGGGACACCAGTATTAATGCAGTGTGCCTGGTCATGCACAAAGGGTGGAGAATGAGAATACTGGTGAAGGGAGACTGTGCATAGACACCGATATGCATGATGGTGTGACAGCCTGATGGTGAACGCAAATCTGATAAATTTTCTTTTTTTTATTATTTCCCCTCTCTTTTCATTTTCCACAGACGGTTTACTTCACACAACTGATAATACGCAACAGTTAAACACAATTGAAATGCAAGATTTGTGTTCATTACAGGAAAAGGCAGTCTGGAGGTCAAAGGGATATGGCCAGGAATCCTTCGGGACTGCGGACAGGTGGACAAGGTAAGCCAGTGGCCCCCAGAGCATATCTTCCAAGCTTAGCTGAGGCGGCACACGGTCTGACTCATCTGGGTAAAGAGGGTATGTGTAAGCTGGTGAGAGCCTACTAGTGTGCGCCAGGATTCTCTTCTCATGCAGGTAAGAGAGCAATGACATGTTTTACTTGCTTGAGGAAGAATATTGGAAAGTCAATACCAACAGAGCCATCCCATATCCCTCCGACAGACGGACCTTTTCAGGTAATACAAATCGATTTCATACAGTTACCACCCTGAAAGAATTTAAAATATGTTAGTTTGTATTGATGTATTTTCTAACTGGGTAGAAGCGTTCCCTACTGCCACAAATACTGCTACGTTCACTGCAAAGAAAATTGTGCAGGAATTTGTGTGTAGATATGGTATCCCTAGAATAATTGAAAGTGATAGGGATATCCATTTTACAGGTGAAGTCTTTCAAGTCATGTGCAAACTGATGGGAATTAATAGCAAGCTGCATACTCCGTACCGTCCACAGGCGAGTGCAAAGGTGGAGAGTGAATAGCACTATTAAGAACAAGCTGAGCAAATGAATGGCTGAAACTGGATTGTCGTGGCCAGAAACTTTGCCACTAGTGTTGTACAGCATCAGAACCACTCCCAGGTCTCCCCTTAACCTATCACCCTTTGAAATCCTTTTTGGTCGACAACCTCATGTAATGATAGACCCCCAGGATGATTTGAAATATAATAATGAAGTGACTGTGAAATATTTGGTTGGGATGAGCCAGCAGCTGAAAAATCAACAAAGAAATTTAAAGCTGGTGATTTCTGACCTACCGAACAGCAATTGTCATGACATTGAACCTGGGGATTATGTGATTTTTCGAAATTTCTTACGCTCAGGTTGCCTCATAGACAGGTGGGAAGGACCATATCAAGTCTTGTTAACCAGCACAAAAGCATTGAAGGTCGCCGAAAGAGAGACTTGGATCCACTCGTCCCACTGCAAGCAGGTCGCTGACCCGGAGAGAACTCGTGCAGTTTCATCAAGTTTGTGTGGTGTGGTAACTGTGTGTTCAAAGAGCAAAGCAAAGAGACACTAGAGTGTTTGTTCCGGGAAAGTTGAGAGGCAGGACTGTTGAAAGACATCTGAGCACAGAGAGTAACAAGAGCTAGAACGGTTGTCGTACCACTTTCTTTTTTCACCTCCCCCTGCATTTTTCCTTTCTTTTCTCCTTCTTATTTTCCTCCTTTCCCCTAACGAAATGGATCGATCACAAGAGACTGCGTTTCGGGTTCTAATAGTAATTCTGGTTTTGATAAGGACAGTGTGTTTTGGTGAGGGTCCCAGAGAGGTCGAGCAGGGATCTGGAATAGGTTCTGATGGCAAGTATGAATTTGTAGGATCTCAGGATCAGCACATCATTTTGGTAAAGGCTGGCACCAGTAAGCGCTCTGGTAGTCAGGGAGCTCGGAGGCACTGTGAGGGGTTATTGTCTGATGAATATTGTATTTGTAGGAATTGTGAGAATATAGTTGAGGATGGGTGCATCCAGAGATGTCAGTCCAACCTTAATATCGACATGGACCGTCATCCGTTGAGTGATTACCACTCACTAGTGGGTAAGGTCTTAAACCAGACAGAATGCTGGGTGTGCTCACAGATACCTCAAGGTCAGAGCAAGTCAGGATTAGTACTTTAGCAATAGTACCTTTAGCAATAGATGAGGTACTCGAATTACGGGGTGGGAGACCGGTGGACAAGAAATTCAATATTTCTAGGCCCCCTAGTTTGAAGCTCCACCAATATCATGTAGACAGGTCCTTATTGTGTTTCAATATTTCCAATTACCGAAAACCGGGAAATTGGGAAGTGACGTGGAATAACCAGACAATGACCTTTTCACACAGAGCTGATAGGATACCCATAGACTCTGAACTTGTACGCCAAATAGCCAACAGTGGGAGGTATTTTCGGTATAGGTATACTCGTGGAAGCAAGACCATGTGGGTTGGAAAAGTATCGTCAGGGTATTGTGCCCATATCATCCAGCCCGATACTTGTACTGAGCAGATAGGAGAACTAGGGATAGGTTTCTTTACTTGGAAAGTTTGTAATATGGTGATGTCATATTTTCTCCCCTATGTTCTCCCAGATGATGCCTATTTCATATGTGGGAGGAAGGCGTACAAGTGGCTTGCCCCGAGCTCAGAGGGATTGTGTTATACTGGGAGAGTACTGCCAGAGGTCATGACCATAACCCATGATAAGATGAAAGACGTTCACCGCAGTGCTCAGGCTCCTTATAATCATACTCATTATGAACACATCATCAAGAGACAGCTCATAGATAGGACAGAGCACGCAGCCTCTGATTTGATCCACGAATCCACCGGGATTCAATTCCTTCTCACATTAGACATCACCTGTACTGCCAGAGGAATTATAAATTATAGGTATATCCATGCGCTAGCGAACTTGATAGATAATATCACTGAGATGTATGACGACACCTTCAGGTATACGGGAAGGGAGTTACAAGCTTACAAGAAGGAACTGATTCAGCACAGGATGGTCCTAAATTATATCACAGCCGTGACAGGTGGGTACTGTGTTACTCTGGCAACCCAATATGCGGTGAAGTGCTGTACGTATATTACGAACAGTACTGACGACCCAACGGAGATCATCGATCAAAAGATGGACGATATCTTGCAGTTGAAGTGGGAGTTCAGTAGGAAACACAACCTTACCTTGGCGACTGTGAGTAATGAACTGTCCGGCTGGGTCTCATGGTTGAATCCACGAAATTGGTTCTCATGTTTAGGAGAGTGGGCTCAAAATGTTATTATGAGTGTAGGGAAGTTTCTCCTTTGTATCCTGGGAGTCGTCATAATTATTGGTTTGATATTTAGGTGCGTTCGAATTCTGACGCGGCGCAAGCACGGCACAAAGTTGATGAATCTCAGGAGCGAGGGCGCTGTTATAGCAGCAGATTTAATTTATGACCCATCCATAGAGACAGTGTTATGATAAGGATTGCAAATGAATTTCATGGCCTGTTTCTTTCACCCGTTTTTCTTTTGTCTCCCCCTCTGCCCAGATACATCCATCCGGAAAAAGACATCAGCCCTACCCAAAATGTTTATGTGAATGTATTTTTATTTATATGTCTTATCTTCATCTCTGCAACCTTCAGTTAATAGCACACATAGTCGACAGGTGATGTCCAGATATACTAGCACTCACTTATGTTTCCCCCTCCATGTTTCATCAACTAAATGTGCACACCATTTGTTTTAACAAGAAGCCGAAAAGAGCTCGGTAGTGTTTGTTGGCTCATTTACAGACCCTTAGTACGGGATGAGAAGGATTTAATGTATACTTCGCAATACCTCGAAGCTTATTTAGAACATATACTGCATGATGATACATGCCCCTCAGACATGGATTCATACATACATGCTTTCTACTATCCCACTAGGTCATACATTTCCCACCTACAACTCTCCCCCGACCGTCCAAAACTTCTGTAGATATTGTATAGATATTTTTCTGTTTAGTGATTAGATAGTGGCAGTTATTGGTGACTGCCAAAGGGTGGACTGTCAAAGTCGAAAAATATTGCAGTACACACATCATGTACAAACTACACACAGATGGCCTCCGTGCGCATGCTTGCTCTGCTGTGCGTGCGCATATTCGCAATTTGCGTATGGTCGCTCCCGCGGTCCTGCGCATTAGCGCGTGGTATGAGTATTTACGGTAGAGTTTGTGAACGCATGGAAGGCTATCAAAACACATTACATATTTAATCCAAATAGTGCACAATGTACACATAGTCTCCCTGCACCACACCAGAAAGTAACAGCAGTTTAAATGGTAACAGAACAAAGGGATTCACCTTTACAGGACAGGAGGGGACAGAACAAGGTTACAAGGTGATGTTTGGTATCCAGCTGTAGGGTATTTTAAGGGTAACATTCCGGTGTTGGTTTGAGAAAGATCACATGTTCCTGCGGATAGTTATGTGCGGGAGCAGAATATAGATATAACCTATATTTACTGTACATTATGTATGCGGCGGGAATCCAGAGGAGACCACCCACAAGAGCAGTTGGAACAGACATCGCCCACCTATTCAAACCGACCTATGACCTCTCCTGTACTGTAAATGACCATCCCTGTGTCCAATGGACAAAGAGATTACAGTATCCATTGTGTTATGTTTTGGATGAAGTGTACAAAGAGAGCCTGCAGCAGGCCTGGTCAGACACAAGACTCACAACGTTATCTATCAGATGACGGAGGACCAGACTCAGAGGCGTCACCAGGTGTGGTGACACCCGGTGCGCACCCCTGATGTACTGCCGCGATCGCGGCAAAAAGGGGGCGTGGCCTTTACAGCTAGGGGGCGTGGCTTCGCGGGGATACTGGTATCGTCACTCTGGGGGCGTGCACAGCATCTCCGGAGATGCTGGGCTTCCCCCAGAGACGGTCTCAGTGTGCTGTCGGCTCCTCTGCTATGACAGAAGCCGGGTGCTGTAGCGGAATTTCACACTGCAGCACCTGGGTCCTGTCACTACGGAGGAGCTGACATTTGGTGTCACCCCCTCCAGGTGTCACACCCGGGTGCGGGCCGCACCCCCCGCACCCGCCTTGTGACGCCACTGACCAGACTGGGTAGCACGGAGAATCCACTCACGTATGTAACATTGACTGTAGCCATTTACTCTGATATATTGTATTGTATTGATTGTATTGTAACCCCCTTTCAGCAATAATACGCTGTGGTGTCGGAACCCAGCGGTAAATCACAAACCGGTGTTGTGTCTTCCTTTCCCTGCTAAGGTTCAAAGGTGAATTGCTATCGCATTGCATTGCTGTATAAAGTTTAAAGTGTATTAGTAACGCATCACATTGCTGTATAAGGTTTAAAGTGTGTTCATTGGGTGTGTACGCGCTGTGAGTACTTTGTACCGTCAGCGCTGCGTTTGTACGCTAAGTCCGTACACAGCACGGGACTTTGTACGCTAATAGCGTACAAAGTACGTAGAGTGTGTATTAAGTACAGCGGCCGCAGCGGCTCCATGGTAAAGTGTATTTAAGGTATAGCTTTCATTCCTAAGGATAAATCAGCATTCAACAATGCAGGACCCATTGTGCACTTATACGCAGAATGTGTCCCACACATGCACAGTCCGCCTGTCATCAAAGTTGTACGCAAACCGTTGGGTAAGTCCAATACCAGGAAGGTTGTATCCTGAAACTCTATGTCTTCACACAAAGCAGAACTATATTTCATGTAAGTGATCTGTTTTTTTTTCTCCCTTTTATATGATAGACAATATATTTACATAATAACTTGTATGTAATTCTTATTCCATACTTTATATCTGTTTAAGCATTTCGAGTAAACTTTGCTAGATTAAACTTTAATTAGCTTGGACTCTGTTGAGTTTTATCGGATCAATAAGCCTGTAATTGGCCAGTACATGCTACATATACAGTATGTGTTATTGTTTGAATAGTTGGGTTGCAATGGTAAATCATAAGGAGAACTTAGAGTTTCCTAGTTGGAGTAGGGCACTCCTGAATTAACCCTTAGCGGTAGAAGATATTTGGAATAATTGTAGTGATCGATGCTGTGGGAGTAATCATTGCAGGAACAGATAAAGTGGTTGTTTTTTTATTAACTCTGGATTCAACTACATCCTGCAGACTCAAGTGAATGCTGACTTGACCAAACTCACTCACATCAGTTTCAGATTGAAGTATACGGGAATAGGCCATTTTGCTATATGAATAAATTCATATATAGGTTTTCGTAATTTAGCTAGACAGGCTGTGCATGAGCAGAGAATAATGTTGGCCAAAATGGAAAGCACAGTCTCACAGGGAGCAATTTCAGGATCCCTCTCTGGCCTACATTGCCCATAGGTAAAACAAGCTAATCCCATCTTCAGATAGCAATAGTTATAGGAGACAAACTAAGCTTTTGGGAGTTTGTTAAAAAGAGAACTATAGAAATGGTTCTAGTAATCTCATTAGTACTGAATGCAGGAAATATCTCTGGTATTTCCCATGTTAAAGTTTTAATAAATGCTGCTGGTCCTAAAATTTCCAAAAATCAGGCAGAAACCTACTATCTTTTCATAACTATACCCACTTGTTTTATTAATTCTCTAGTGTGAAGTAGCCTGTACGAAGCCGAAATTAGCATCTTATTCTTATACTGGTCATAGCTTCTGATGGGTTGATCCACTAAGACACAAAGGGTGAAATCAGCTGTTGCCGCGGTGTTTCAACGCTGGCAACTGCAACCAATCTCGCACCCTTTGCAGGCTGAAATCAGCCCCAATTTGCCCAATATTGCTCATACCTCTACGGGGTGGCAAGCAATTTTGTGCGAATTTGGGCAGCTGTAATGTGCAGCTGTTGCTGCGATGACTCAATTCGGGAGATCATCAAGGCTAATTGGATTGGCCTGTCTCTTCTTGTTCACTTCTTCCACCCTCTGTTGGTTGTGTCACATTTGTTGCCTTGCCCTTAATCCTTGAAGACATATGGGCCCTACACACTGGCCGACATGACTGCACGATATGAACGATCTTGTTCATTAATGAATGAGATAACGTTCATATCGTGCAGTGTGGAGGCTCCAGCGATGAACGATGCGCGGCCCCGTGCTCGTTCATTGCTGGTTTCCCGTTGGCTGTTCATGCAGGCCAATATGGATGATCGCGTCCATATTTGCCTGCACTTCAATGCAGCCGTGTGACGGGCCCCGTCACTGCCCCCCCGCCACCGGGTCGCCCGTATCTGCCGTCAGGCAGCTCGGCCAGTGTGTAGGGCCTAGAACTTCTTACTCAAATCAATAAAAATAGGACCTGTACCCACTTTGCCACCATATTTCCTGCCCTCAGCCTTGTCAGGACAAGCAAACTACCATTGAAAGTTTAGTGACCCAACTTAATCTGTTTTAATTTAACATTTTCTGAATTACCCAAAGATTTAATATCAGATCTGACTGGTTGTAATGAAAATCTGGCAATGGATGAGAGCAAATGACAATTGACCATTTGCTCCTAAATGCCGTAAAACTGACCAAAAAAACGGTCGTTCATACAAGTTGGTTAAATCAAATGATTTAACCAATTTGTCTGAGTGACCATTTTTGTCTCTTTTCCAGTATTTGGCCAATTGTCATTTGTCCTGACGTGCGGTGGGGTGAGGCAGAGTCTTTACTGTCATACTAACGTTTGCACCAGAGTTTTGACTGTATAAAGTATATAAAAAATACAAAGAATATGTTAGAAATAATAAGAATTTACTTACCGATAATTCTATTTCTCGGAGTCCGTAGTGGATGCTGGGGTTCCTGAAAGGACCATGGGGAATAGCGGCTCCGCAGGAGACAGGGCACAAAAAAGTAAAGCTTTTACCAGATCAGGTGGTGTGCACTGGCTCCTCCCCCTATGACCCTCCTCCAGACTCCAGTTAGGTACTGTGCCCGGACGAGCGTACACAATAAGGGAGGCAATTTGAATCCCGGGTAAGACTCATACCAGCCACACCAATCACACCGTACAACTTGTGATCTAAACCCAGTTAACAGTATGATAACAGAAAGAGCCTCTTAAAGATGGCTCCTTAACAATATAACCCGAATTTGTTAACAATAACTATGTACAGTATTGCAGATAATCCGCACTTGGGATGGGCGCCCAGCATCCACTACGGACTCCGAGAAATAGAATTATCGGTAAGTAAATTCTTATTTTCTCTATCGTCCTAAGTGGATGCTGGGGTTCCTGAAAGGACCATGGGGATTATACCAAAGCTCCCAAACGGGCGGGAGAGTGCGGATGACTCTGCAGCACCGAATGAGAGAATTCCAAGTCCTCTTTTGCCAGGGTATCAAATTTGTAGAATTTTACAAACGTGTTTTCCCCCGACCACGTAGCTGCTCGGCAGAATTGTAATGCCGAGACCCCTCGGGCAGCCGCCCAAGATGAGCCCACCTTCCTTGTGGAATGGGCCTTAACAGATTTAGGCTGTGGCAGGCCTGCCACAGAATGAGCAAGTTGAATTGTGTTACAAATCCAACGAGCAATCGTCTGCTTAGAAGCAGGGGCACCCAACTTGTTGGGTGCATATAGTATCAACAGCGAGTCAGATTTTCTGACTTCAGCCGTCCTTGAAATGTATATTTTTAAGGCTCTGACAACGTCCAACAACTTGGAGTCCTCCAAGTCGCCAGAGGCCGCAGGCACCACAATAGGTTGGTTCAGGTGAAACGCTGATACCACCTTAGGGAGAAAATGCGGACGAGTCCTCAGTTCTGCCCTATCCGAATGGAAGATTAGATAAGGGCTTTTATAAGATAAAGCCGCCAATTCAGATACTCTCCTGGCGGAAGCCAGGGCCAGTAACATAGTCACTTTCCATGTGAGATATTTAAAATCCACCTTTTTCAATGGTTCAAACCAATGGGATTTGAGGAAATCTAAAACTACATTTAGATCCCACGGTGCCACCGGAGGCACCACAGGAGGCTGTATATGCAGTACTCCTTTAACAAAAGTCTGTACCTCAGGAACTGAGGCCAATTCTTTTTGGAAGAATATTGACAGGGCCGAAATTTGAACCTTAATAGATCTCAATTTGAGACCCCTAGACAATCCTGATTGTAGGAAATGTAGGAAACGACCCAGTTGAAATTCCTCCGTCGGAACACTCCGATCCTCGCACCACGCGACATATTTTCGCCAAATGCGGTGATAATGTTTCGCGGTGACTTCCTTCCTTGCCTTAATCAAGGTAGGAATGACTTCTTCTGGAATGCCTTTCCCTTTTAGGATCTGGCGTTCAACCGCCATGCCGTCAAACGCAGCCGCGGTAAGTCTTGAAAGAGACAGGGACCCTGTTGTAGCAGGTCCCTTCTCAGAAGTAGAGGGCACGGGTCGTCCGTGACCAACTCTTGAAGTTCCGGGTACCAAGTCCTTCTTGGCCAATCCGGAGCCACTAGTATTTCTTACTCCTCCTCACCGTATAATCTTCAATACCTTTGGTATGAGAGGCAGAGGAGGAAACACATATACTGATTTGTACACCCAAGGTGTTACCAGTGCGTCCACAGCTATTGCCTGTGGATCTCTTGACCTGGCGCAATACTTGTCCAGTTTCTTGTTGAGGCGAGACGCCATCATGTCTACCATTGGTCTTTCTCAACAGTTTATTAGCATGTGGAAGACTTCTGGATGAAGACCCCCCTCTCCCGGGTGTATATCGTGTCTGCTGAGGAAGTCTGCTTCCCAGTTGTCCACGCCCGGGAAGAACACTGCTGACAGTGCTATTACGTGATTCTCCGCCCAGCGAAGAATCTTGGCAGCTTCTGCCATTGCACTCCTGCTTCTTGTGCCGCCCTGTCTGTTTACATGGGCGACCGCCGTGATGTTGTCCGACTGAATCAACACCGGTTTTCCTTGCAGGAGTGGTTCCGCCTGGCTTAGAGCATTTTAGATTGCTCTTAGTACCAGAATGTTTATGTGAATAGACTTTTTCAGGTTCGTCCATACCCCCTGGAAGTTTCTTCCTTGTGTGACTGCACCCCAACCTCTCAGGCTGGCGTCCGTGGTCACCAGGATCAAATCCTGTATGCCGAATCTGCGGCCCTCCAATAGATGAGCCTTTTGCAACCACCACAGAAGATATACCCTTGTCCTTGGCGACAGGGTTATTCGCAGGTGCATCTGAGGATGCGACCCTGACCATTTGTCCAACAGATCCCTTTGGAAAATTCTTGCATGGAATCTGCCGAATGGAATTGCTTCGTAAAAAGCCACCATTTTTCCCAGGACTCTTGTGCATTGATGTACAGACACCTTTCCTGGTTTTAGGAGGTTCCTGACAGGTCGGATAACTCCTTGGCTTTTTCCTCGGGAAGAAAAACCTTTTTCTGAACCGTGTCCAGAATCATCCCTAGGAACAGCAGACGTATCGTCGGAAAACAGCTGCGATTCTTGGAATATTTAGAATCCAGTCGTGCCGTCGAAGAACTACTTTAGATAGTGCTCTTCCGACCTCCAACTGTTCTCTGGAACTTGCCCTTTTTAGGTCGTGCAAGTAAGGGATAATTTAGATGCCTTTTTTCTTTGAAGAAACATCTTGTCGGCCATTACCTTGGTAAAAAGGCCCGGGGTGCCGTGGATAATTCAAACGGCATCGTCTGAAACTGATATTGACAGTTCTGTACCACGAACCAGAGGTACCCTTGATGTTCGCTATCACTGCTCTGAGTGACTTTATCTCGATTTGAACCTTTTATGTAAGTGTTCAAAACATTTTAGATTTAGACTATGTGTCACCAAGCCGTCTGGCTTCAGTACCACAATATAGTGTGGAAAAATAATACCCTTTTCCTTGTCGTAGGAGGGGTACTTTGATTATCACCTGCTGGATATACAGCTTGTGAATTGTTTCCAATGCTGCCTCCCTGTCGGAGGGAGCCGTTGGTAAAGCAGACTTCAGGAAGCTGCGAGGAGAAGATGTCTCGACTCTCCAATCTTTTCCCCTGGGATAATACTCGTACGATCTAGGGGTCAACTTGCGAGTGATCCCACTGCGCCCTGAGACTCTTGAGACTACCCCCCCACCTTGAGTCCGCTTGCACGGCC
The DNA here is from genome assembly GCF_028390025.1 of Pseudophryne corroboree. NCBI lineage: Eukaryota > Metazoa > Chordata > Amphibia > Anura > Myobatrachidae > Pseudophryne > Pseudophryne corroboree. The sequence continues at coordinate 327,053,311 of NC_086444.1, read as the reverse complement.
CCAGCGTCATGCTGAGGACTTGGCAGACGCGGTGGAGGGCTTCTTTTCCTGGGAAAGGGCTGCCTGCTGCAGTCTACTTCCCTTACCTCTATGTCTGGGCAGATATGACTGGCCTTTTGCCTGCATGCCCTCATGGGAAAGGAAAGATTGAGGCTGAAAAGACGGTGTCTTTTTTAGCTGAGATGTAACTTGGGGTAAAAAAGGTTGGATTTCCCAGCTGTTGCTGTGGTCCCCAGGTCCGATGGACCGACCCCCAAATAACTCCTTCCCTTTATACAGCAATACTTCCATCTGCCGTATGGGATCTGTATCACCTGACCACTGTCGTGTCCCTGACATCTTCTGGGAGATATGGACAACGCACTTATCTTGATGCCAGAGAGCAAATATCCCTCTGTGCATCTCACATACATATATATAGAATGCATCCTATTAAATGCTCTACATGAATAAAATATTTTCAGTCAGGGAATCCGACCAAGCCAACCCAGCACTGCATCTCCAGGCTGATGGCGATCGCTGGTCGCAGTATAACCACCGTATGTGTGTATATACTTTTTAGGATATTTTTCCAGCTTCCTATCAGCTGGCTCCTTGAGGGCGGCCGTATCTGGAGACGGTAACGCCACTTGATAAGCGTGTGAGCGCCTTATCACCCTAAGGGGTGTTTCCCAACGTACCCTAATTTCTGGCGGGAAAGGGTATAACGCCAATATTTGCTATCGGGGTAACCCTACGCATCATCACACACTTCATTTTATTTTATCTGATTCAGGAAAAACTACAGGTAGTTTTTTCACTCCCACATAATACCCTTTCTTGTGGTATTTGTAGTATCAGAAACACGTAACACCTCCTTCATTGCCCTTAACGTGTGGCCCTAATGAGAAATACGTTTGTTTATTCACCGTCGACACTGTATTCAGTGTCCGTGTCTGTGTCTGTGTCGACCGACTGAGGTAAATGGGCGTTTTTAAAACCCCTGACGGTGTTTCTGAGACGCCTGGACCGGTCCTAATAGATTGTCGGCCGTCTCATGTCGTCAACCGACCTTGCAGCGTGTTGACATTCTCACGTAATTCTCTAAATAAGCCATCCATTCCGGTGTCGACTCCCTAGAGAGTGACATCACCATTACAGGCAATTTCTCCGCCTCCTCACCAACATCGTCCTCATACATGTCGACACACACGTACCGACACACAGCACACACACCGGGAATGCTCTGACAGAGGACAGGACCCACTAGCCCTTTGGGGAGACAGAGGGAGAGTCTGCCAGCACACACCAAAAACGCTATAATTATATAGGGACAACCTTATATAAGTGTTTCTCCCTTATAGCATCTTTTATATATATACAATATCGCCAAAATCAGTGCCCCCCCTCTCTGTTTTAACCCTGTTTCTGTAGTGCAGTGCAGGGGAGAGCCTGGGAGCCTTCTCTCCAGCTTTTCTGTGAGAGAAAATGGCGCTGTGTGCTGAGGAGATAGGCCCCGCCCCTTTTTCGGCGGCCTCGTCTCCCGCTATTTTTGAAGTTAGGCAGGGGTTAAATATCTCCATATAGCCTCTGTGGGCTATATGTGAGGTATTTTTTGCCTCTAACAAGGTTTTTATTTGCCTCTCAGAGCGCCCCCCCCAGCGCTCTGCACCCTCAGTGACTGTTGTGTGAAGTGTGCTGAGAGGAAAATGGCGCACAGCTGCAGTGCTGTGCGCTACCTTTATGAAGACTCAGGAGTCTTCAGCCGCCGATTTTGGACCTCTTCTCTCTTCAGCGTCTGCAAGGGGGCCGGCGGCGCGGCTCCGGTAACCATCCAGGCTGTACCTGTGATCGTCCCTCTGGAGCTAGTGTCCAGTAGCCAAGCAGCAAATCCACTCTGCACGCAGGTGAGTTCACTACTTCTCCCCTAAGTCCCTCGTTGCAGTGATCCTGTTGCCAGCAGGACTCACTGTAAAGTAAAAAAAACCTAAGCTAAACTTTCTCTAAGCAGCTCTTTAGGAGAGCCACCTAGATTGCACCCTTCTCGTTCGGGCACAAAATCTAACTGGAGTCTGGAGGAGGGTCATAGGGGGAGGAGCCAGTGCACACCACCTGATCTGGTAAAAGCTTTACTTTTTTGTGCCCTGTCTCCTGCGGAGCCGCTATTCCCCATGGTCCTTTCAGGAACCCCAGCATCCACTTAGGACGATAGAGAAATCTCCTTTGCATTAGTCTAATAATTTTTATAGCCAAAACTCTGGAGTAAAAAGTCTGGTTATCTTTTCCGCACATCTCTGTTCAAAACTCACCAAATTTCCAGGCGTTTATACTGCTGCACCTGTGTATAATGCCCAGATGTACCCTTTAGCTCATAAATTGCATGTAAATCTGGCTCTGGGGCCAGCCAGTGCCTCCTGAGCTATTTAGCTCACCGCACGTCCCACTCATTTGCTCCCATCCATTATCAGATTTTCATTCTAACCAGCCAGATCTGACAATAAATCTTTAGGTGTATATGGCCAGGGGCTGGAGCATTAATAAAAAGTGAATAAGAAACCGGTCACATAAGAAGTTAACTTCAGCCTCGCCCTCTGTAGTCTGCTCTCATAAGGAAGACGCTGAGAGCGGGGAGCAGCAGCAGTATGACCTCCTCCCGGTATCCCTCCCTGACCACAAAGACACGTGAGGCTTGTGTACTTCCACATCTCCGTCACATGACAGTCGGCGCCTGCAGCCAATGAGCAGCCGCTGGGTGGGCGGGGCAGGAGGACGAGGCAACAGTGACGAGTGTGCGTGTGAGTGCGGTGATTGGGGCGGTGCGGGTGCAGGGGACGCACAGTGCTTCCTGTACCAGTGTAGTCGCAGGCAGTGATACAGACAGAGCCGAGAGTGTGCGGCGGGGTACCGGCGGTGCATGGCAGCGCTCCCAGCCTATCAAGCCTGATGGAAGATTCCGACGAGCGGAGACCCCTGCTGGGCAGCCGATGGGATCCTTCCCCGCCGGCCGCGGGGTCGGTGTTCGCCGGCCGCCGCCTGGCCTGTGCCGCGGTGCTGCTGTCCGAGATGCTGGAGAGAGTGGCCTTCTACGGGATCACCTCCAACCTGGTGCTCTTCCTGAACGGGCCGGTGTACAACTGGGAGGGAACCCAGGCCAGCCAGGCCCTGCTGCTCTTCATGGGAATCACCTACCTGGTGTCCCCGTTCGGGGGCTGGCTGGCGGACGCGCTGATCGGGCGCTTCTGTACCATCCTGCTTAGCATGGTGCTGTACCTGCTGGGCATGCTGCTCTTCCCCATGATCACCTACTCCGACACCCGCACCGGCTTCTGCGGGGACATCGCCATGTCCCGGGTGGAGAACTGCAGCACGGCCAACGGCACCTCCAACGGGACCTACGTGCCGTGCGACGAGCAGACGAGCAGGTACTGCGCCGCCCCCATCTTCATAGGACTGGTCATCGTGGGCCTGGGAGTGGGCTCAGTAAAGGCGAACATCACCCCATTCGGCGCCGACCAGGTACTGTATGCCCCGCACACGCTGTACTTATGTATGTCATGTATGTGTGTGTGTATATGGCGCGGTGCTGGCAGCTCACACCATGTTGCCTGGCTTGGGTGCCACCTGGGGTTAGCACACACAGTGGTGGTTCCAAAGGTGGAGTCACAAACTAACAGGGAGTCCTGTCCGGTGATGTTTGCTAGCATTTGTGTGTGTGTGTGTGTGTGTGTGTGTGTGTGTGTGTGTGTGTGTAAATATCTATTATTATTATTATTATTATTATTATTATTATTTTGTATGTGTATCTTCTAAGATGCATGCAGGGTGCAGAAGATGCAGCTGGTCAGGTAGTTGGTACGGCCACTCTGGTGACAATTTTGGGGTTGGTGCAGCCAGCATCATAAATGGGGTTACTGTCCAGTGCTTATGGAGTACTACTGTCCAGTGCTTATGGAGAGGTGCTGGGCTTTCCCCAAGCTCTCCCTTTAATGTGACTAAATGCCATCTATGCATGCAATGGTAGGCTACCGGTAAAAGGGCAGGGCACATTTTGCCTTTTAAAAAATCAGGCAGGGTGCAGCGACTTCTCTAGTCTTTCCACCTCTCTACAAAACTTCAAACGGGCTCTTAAGACCCACTTCTTTACCAAACCCAGTAAAATCTCATCCAAGCCCTCTGTTCCACGCTATCTATGTACCCTGTCTGTGTCACCCCTGTCTGTCTACCCCTCCCCTTAGAATGTAAGCTCTCACGAGTAGGGCCCTCTTCCCTCATGTGCTTATCCTTTTCTTACTTTAATAATCTTCAACTGTCCAAATCCCGCAGTTTTTAGGCCACCTTGAAACTTATCTCTGTGTCGTTTACTGGTGTAGTATGGTATGCCGGCGGTCGGGCTCCCGGCGACCAGCATACCGGCGCCGGGAGCCCGACCGCCGGCATACCAACAGCGTGGCGAGCGCAAAGGAGCCCCTTGCGGGCTCGCTGCGCTCGCCACGCTGCGGGCACGGTGACGCGCTACGCTATTTATTCTCCCTCCAGGGGGGTCGTGGAACCCCACAAGGGAGAATATCTGTCGGTATGCTGGGTGTCGGGATTCCGGCGCCGGTATACTGTGCGCCGGGATCCCGACAATCGGCATACAGAAGACCAGCCGTAGTTATGCTTAGTTACCCTGTACTTGTCTTATATTGTCTTCAACTGTAAGTCACTGTTTTCCTGTTTTGATTATGTGCATATGTACCCTGTAACTGGGTGCTGCAGAATCCTTGTGGCGCCATATAAATAAAGGAGGATGATGATGATAATAGTGACACCCCCGCTCCTCGGCTGAATCTTATCACTCAGACTTTAGTATGGCGAGTGCAATTCATAAAGGAACGAAAAGCTCCGCTTCTCCATGTAGTTCAGAATTACCATCTCGGGAGGGTGCAATGTGATCTTTGGTACAGGGATGGGAGAGAAGCTACTTCTTCCCTGTTCTCTACCAGGCACGCGGGCGCTTGCTCTGCCCCCTGACCTCCCAGCAGCCTCCCGAGAGGTCAGCCAGCGGCGTATGCACAGAAGGACCCGCCGGCTGACACAGGGCACTGCAGGGGGCCGCCAGAGAAGAATACAGTCCCGCTGGAGCTCTGGATACTGCATCTCCGGAGAGTTGAGTATACACGAATAACCTCTTAACCAAGCTATAGATAGCATCAAATGGAGCTACAATAAAGGGGGGTACTCACGGAGCGATATTCTAAGCAATCTGACTAGATTGCTTAGAATATCAGCATGATCGCTCCGTGTGTAGCCCCCTCAGCGATAGCGATGCGCGGCCCCGCACATCGCTATCGCTGCTGCTAGATTGGCTGCTGCTAGATTGGCTGCTGCTAGACAGGCCAATCTATTGGGTCGCTCACTTCACCCGCTGGGTGAAATGAGCGCCCCCCCCCGTCTCCCCCCGCACGATCAGCACAGATCGCGCTGTGCTGAGCGGCAGGAGAGATGTGTGCTGAGCGGTTCGCTCAGCACACATCTTTCCTGCATCGGCCCGTGGGTACTGGGCTTAAAAGTTGGATGCCATCTGCTAACTGCCTGTGAACAAAAACAATTGAGCCCCCCTCTCTTTTGGGCTCCTTGGCTACAACCACTATCATGCTCTACAAATGAATATGCATTACAGGTTGAGTATCCCATATCCGAATATTCCGAAATACGGACTTTTTTGAGTGAGAGTGAGATAGTGAAATCTTTGTTTTCTGATGACTTAATGTACACAAACTTTGTTTAATACACAAAGTTATTAAAAATATTGTATTAAATGACCTTCAGGCTGTGTGTATAAGGTGTATGTGAAACATAAATGAATTGTGTGAATGTACACACACTTTGTTTAATGTACAAAATTATAAAAAATATTGGCTAAAATGACCTTCAGGCTGTGTGTATAAGATGTATATGAAACATAAATGCATTCTGTGCTTAGACTTAGGTCCAATCACCATGATATCTCATTATGGTATGCAGTTATTCCAAACTACGGAAAAATCCGATATCCAAAGTACCTCTGGTCCCAAGCATTTTGGATAAGGGATACTCAACCTGTACCACCAAATATATGCAGAGTCTGTGGAATGCTGTAATCAGTTTAAGTGTCAGACTGCAATTATAATCTAATAGCAACGGTCTCTAGGGTCTCAGGCTAGATTTATTAAGTGGTGGCTCTTACAAGATCAGCAGCTCTGACCTTGCAATTTAGGACTAGTAATATTAAATGCAAAATCGGGGGTGTTTTGAATCTAATATTGCCGTTTTCATTTTCAGGGTCAAAACTGCTAAGAATCCTGACTCTTATAGTGGGTATCAGCGCGATATGTAGTTTCTGGCTAAATCGTATCGGCATACTGACCGGATCATACAGTGTGTACCTGCAATTTGCACATTCCTGTGGTCGCATGCGATATTGTCATGTCGGCAGCGTTGGATGGCCAGCAGGAAGCTATCGCATGCAACCTGGTGCATATTAATGAAGGACAGAACAGTGATCATTGTGTCTTTCATTACTTTCACTGGCATTTCTATCATAGGTGCAATGTGTGCGGTGCACACTGGGGCCCGCACCGCACACATTGCACCCATATTTCATACTCACCTGTCCGAAGTCTACCGCCGGTCGCTGCACCGTCAGCCGTCGCGGCCAAAGAACACATCAAAAATGGCCGCAGCGTATGCGCAGTTCAATTTTTACCTCCAAAATATGGCGGACGCCATGTTTCGGGAGACCTGTGCAGTAGACTCCGGCATATTGCCGGAGCCTACGGCGCCGTGGAGAGGAGGGGGCCTCCTCATCTCTTAAGACGCCCCTGATTACATTGTTTTGATGGGTACCGCGAATATGACATATCTGCCGGGTATACATTGTTCTGAGGTTATGAGTTTGATTTCCCCTTCCCACAATCCAAAAATATACGGGTAGGTTAATTGGCTCCTGACAAAAAAATAAACCTGAGTGTGAACTCGTGTTTAGGGCAGACTAGATGGGCCAAGTGGTTCTTATCTGCCTTCAAATGCTATATTTCAATTGAGGCAGAATAGCTTATGCAGGGTTAGTAAGTAAATTCACCCTGTGTTGCCATGTGAATAGTTATTGCAATTGTTTTGGGATCAGTGTTCTTTTTATTAAAGCTCTGTTTCAGCTGTGGAATGCTGAATGTCTACATTCCATAACAAAAATGGTTGCACAACTGTGTTTAAGAAAACAGATGATCTGCACTGTTATTTCTTGTTGTGACAGTATCTACTACTTGTAATGTCCTGAGATTGTGTTAAACCCAAGACATGGAAACATCTACTGTAAAACTCTGTAAGAGGAAGTGATCTGTACATGTGAAAGTGACACGGTATTTGATACTGGCGCGTATTGGGCTCACTCTCTTCTGACAAGGAGTATCCATGATAATTGTCTGCACGGTTGGCTTTTGGTTTACTGTAATGTATAGTGTGCACTGAATGCAAAGATAAGGTTCTGTTAAAAAAAATTACAAGATCAGTAAAGAGAAATGTGGAATTGATTTTTACAGAAACAATTGTGGACTGCGAAGTAACTTACTAATGAATTTGTCAGAAAACAAAAACTGGTTATGCATTAGTAAATTACAGTATATCTAGAGATTTGTAATTGTAAAGCTTGTATTGGACTTTCAAGCTGCCCATGGGAAAAAACGCAGATTTCTTTTGCTGTTTCAGTAAATTACCCACCTGCTTCCACATAAAAGAATGTAGAAAACATGTTGTAGGTGAGAACCACTGCATTATTTTTTTTTTTTTTTGCATTATTTCTCTGACGTCCTAGTGCATGCTGGGAACTCCGTAAGGACCATGGAGAATAGACTGGCTCCGCAGGAGACTGGGCACTCTAAAAGAAAGATTAGGTACTATCTGGTGTGCACTGGCTCCTCCCTCTATACCCCTCCTCCAGACCTCAGTTAGAATCTGTGCCCGGCCAGAGCTGGATGCACCTAGTGGGCTCTCCTGAGCTTGCTAGAAAGAAAGTATTTGTTAGGTTTTTTATTTTCAGTGAGATCTGCTGGCAACAGACTCGCTGCTACGTGGGACTGAGGGGAGAGAAGCAAACCTACCTGCGTGCAGCTAGCTTGTGCTTCTTAGGCTACTGGACACCATTAGCTCCAGAGGGTTCGAACACAGGGCCTGACCTCGATCGTCTGTTCCCGGAGCCGCGCCGCCGTCCCCCTTGTAGAGCCAGAAGACAGAAGAAGGAGATAAAATCGGCGGCAGAAGACTCCGGTCTTCATTAAGGTAGCGCACTGGGCAGCAATAAAAATACCTTTTGGCAATATATACACATAATACAGTCTGGAAAACTGTATATGTGTAAAACCCCCGCCATTTTTAGTCAGAAACAGGACAGAAGCCCGCCGCTGAGGGGGCCGGGCCTTCTTCCTCAGCACACCAGCGCGATTTTCTCTTCACAGCTCCGCTGGAAGGAAGCTCCCCAGGCTCTCCCCGGCAGTATCCTGGTACACAAAGGGTGAAAAGAGAGGGTGGGGGGCACATAAATTTAGGCGCAAAAAAAAAAATTGTATATACAGCAGCTACTGGGTAAACACTGAGTTGTAGTGTAATCCCTGGGTTATATAGCGCTGTGGTGTGTGCTGGCATACTCTCTCTGTCTCTCCAAAGGGCCTTGTGGGGGAACTGTCCTCAAATAGAGCATCCCCTGTGTGTGTGGTGTGTCGGTACGTGTGTGTCGACATGTCTGAGGTAAAAGGCTCCTCTAAGGAGGTGATAGAGCGGATATGTGTGTGAGAGGGGGTCTCCGTCGACAACGCCGACACCTGTTTGGATATGTGTAAGTGCTAAGGTGAATTTATTGCACAAAAGGTTAGGGAACAGACAGGAAATCTACCCATGTCTGTCCCTATGTCACAGAGACCTTCAGAGTCTCTCAATGCTCACTATCCAAAATAACAAACACTGGTATCGACATGGAGTTTAACTCCACTGTCGACTACGATAATGCAAAGTTACAGCCAAGATGGCTATAAGGTATTCAATATATGATTATTGAAATAAAAGATGTTTTGCATATCACTGATGACTCATCTGTCCCTGACACAAGGGTACACATGTTTAAGGGGAAGAATGCTGAGGTAAATTTCCCTCCTCTCATGAGGAAAAAGAGCGGGAATCTCCAGACAAGAGACGACGGCTTCCAAACAAGAGAATTCTCAGGCTGTATCCTTTCCCCACTAGGGCCAGGATGTGTTGAGAATCTTCCCCTAGGGTGTCCTGTTTGCACAGAGACGGTAGCACTTGCTATTCTCAGGGATCCTGCAGATAGCGTGCACATTCTAGTATATTATCCAGACCGGCGGTGGTGTCGGCATGGGTTTATAGCGCTGTGGCAGCGTGGACAGGTACCTTATCAGCAGAGATGAGACCCTAGTATGCAATATAAATATGTTTCTCTATCGTCCTAGTGGATGCTGGGGTTCCTGAAAGGACCATGGGGAATAGCGGCTCCGCAGGAGACAGGGCACAAAAGTAAAGCTTTCCGATCAGGTGGTGTGCACTGGCTCCTCCCCCTATGACCCTCCTCCAAGCCAGTTAGATTTTTGTGCCCGGCCGAGAAGGGTGCAATCTAGGTGGCTCTCCTAAAGAGCTGCTTAGAAAAGTTTAGCTTAGGTTTTTTATTTTACAGTGAGTCCTGCTGGCAACAGGATCACTGCAACGAGGGACTTAGGGGAGAAGAAGTGAACTCACCTGCGTGCAGGATGGATTGGCTTCTTGGCTACTGGACACCAGCTCCAGAGGGACGATCACAGGTACAGCCTGGATGGTCACCGGAGCCTTGCCGCCGGCCCCCTTGCAGATGCTGAAGTAAGAAGAGGTCCAGAATCGGCGGCAGAAGACTCCTCAGTCTTCTAAAGGTAGCGCACAGCACTGCAGCTGTGCGCCATTTTCCTCTCAGCACACTTCACACGGCAGTCACTGAGGGTGCAGGGCGCTGGGAGGGGGGCGCCCTGGGAGGCAAATGAATACCTATTTTGGCTAAAAATACCTCGCATATAGCCTCCGGAGGCTATATGGAGATATTTAACCCCTGCCAGAATCCGTTAAGAGCGGGAGACGAGGCCGCCGATAAAGGGGCGGGGCCTATCTCCTCAGCACACAGCGCCATTTTCCCTCACAGAAAGGCTGGAGGGAAGGCTCCCTGGCTCTCCCCTGCACTGCACTACAGAAACAGGGTTAAAACAGAGAGGGGGGGCACTAATTTGGCGTTAGAAATATATAAAAAAGATGCTATAAGGGAAAACACTTATATAAGGTTGTCCCTATATAATTATAGCGTTTTTGGTGTGTGCTGGCAAACTCTCCCTCTGTCTCTCCAAAGGGCTAGTGGGTCCTGTCCTCTATCAGAGCATTCCCTGTGTGTGTGCTGTGTGTCGGTACGTGTGTGTCGACATGTAGGAGGACGATGTTGGTGAGGAGGCGGAGCAATTGCCTGTAATGGTGATGTCACTCTCTAGGGAGTCGACACCGGAATGGATGGCTTATTTAGGGAATTACGTGATAATGTCAACACGCTGCAAGGTCGGTTGACGACATGAGACGGCCGACAAACAATTAGTACCGGTCCAGACGTCTCAAAAACACCGTCAGGGGTTTTTAAAACGCCCGTTTACTTTAGTCGGTCGACACAGACACAGACAGGGACACTGAATCCAGTGTCGACGGTGAATAAACAAACGTATTCCTTATTAGGGCCACACGTTAAAGGCAATGAAGGAGGTGTTAAATATTTCTGATACTACAAGTACCACAAAAGAGGGTATTATGTGGGATGTGAAAAAACTACCATAGTTTTTCCTGAATCAGATAAATTAAATAAAGTGTGTGATGATGCGTGGGTTCCCCCCGATAGAAAATTATGGGCGGTATACCCTTTCCCGCCAGAAGTTAGGGCGCGTTGGGAAACACCCCTTAGGGTGGATAAGGCGCTCACACGCTTATCAAAACAAGTGGCGGTACCGTCTATAGATAGGGCCGTCCTCAAGGACCAGCTGACAGGAGGCTGGAAAATATCATAAAAAGTATATACACACATACTGGTGTTATACTGCGACCAGCGATCGCCTCAACCTGGATGTGCAGAGCTGGGGTGGCTTGGTCGGATTCCCTGACTAAAAATATTGATACCCTTGACAGGGACAGTATTTTATTGACTATAGAGCATTTAAAGGATGCATTTCTATATATGCGAGATGCACAGAGGGATATTTGCACTCTGGCATCAAGAGTAAGTGCGATGTCCATATCTGCCAGAAGATGTTATGGACACGACAGTGGTCAAGTGATGCAGATTCCAAACGGCACAAAGGTGTATTGCCGTATAAAGGAAGAGGAGTTATTTGGGGTCGGTCCATCGGACCTGGTGGCCACGGCAACTGCTGGAAAATCCACCGTTTTTTACCCTAAGTCACATCTCTGCAGAAAAAGACACCGTCTTTTCAGCCTCAGTCCTTTCGTCCCTATAAGATCATATCTGCCCAGGGATAGAGGAAAGGGAAGAAGACTGCAGCAGGCAGCCCATTCTCAGGAACAGAAGCGTTCCACCGCTTCTGACAAGTTCTCAGCATGGCGCTGAGACCGTACAGGACCCCTGGATCCTACAAGTAGTATCCCAGGGGTACAGATTGGAATGTCGAGACGTTTCCCCTTCGCAGGCTCCTGAAGTCTGCTTTACCAAGGTCTCCCTCCGACAAGGAGGCAGTATGGGAAAAAATTCACAAGCTGTATTCCCAGCAGGTGATAATTAAATTACCCCTCCTACTACAAGAAAAGGGGTATTATTCCACACTATATTGTGGTACTGAAGCCAGAAGGCTAGGTGAGATTTATTCTAAAAAATTTTTTTGAACACTTACAAAGGTTCAAATCAAGATGGAGTCACTCAGAGCAGTGATAACGAACCAGGAAGAAGGGGACTATATAGTGTCCCGGGACATCAGGGATGCTTACCTCTATGTCCCAAATTGGTCCTTCTCACTAAGGGTACCTCAGGTTCGTGGTGCAGAACTGTCACTATCAGTTTCAGACGCTGCCGTTTGGATTGTCCACGGCACCCCGGGTCTTTACCAAGGTAATGGCCGAAATGATGATTCTTCTTCGAAGAAAAGGCGTCTTAATTATCCCTTACTTGGACGATCTCCTGATAAGGGCATAGTCCAGGGAACAGTTGGAGCTCGGAGTAGCACTATCTCGGATACTGCTACAACAGCACGGGTGGATTCTAAATATTCCAAAATCGCAGCTGATCCCGACGACACGTCTGCTGTGCCTAGGGATGATTCTGGACACAGTCCAGAAAAAGGTGTTTCTCCCGGAAGAGAAAGCCAGGGAGTTATCCGAGCTAGTCAGGAACCTCCTAAAAACAGTGCAGCATTGCACAAGAGTCCTGGTAAAAATGGTGGCTTCCTACGAAGCAAATTCCATTCGGCAGATTTCACGCAAGAACTTTTCAGTGGGATCTGCTGGACAAATGGTCCGGATCGCATCTTCAGATGCATCAGCGGATAACCCTATATCCAAGGACAAGGGTGTCTCTCCTGTGGTGGTTATAGAGTGCTCATCTTCTAGAGGGCCGCAGATTCGGCATTCAGGATTGGATGCTGGTAACCACGGAGCCCAGCCCGAGAGGCTGGGGAGCAGTCACACAAGGAAAAAATTTCCAGGGAGTGTGATCAAGTCTGGAGACTTTTCTCCACATAAATATACTGGAGCTAAGGGTAAATTTATAATGCTCTAAGCTTAGCAAGACCTCTGCTTCAAGGTCAGCCGGTATTGATCCAGTGGGAAAAACATCACGGCAGTCGCCCACGTAAACAGACAGGGCGACACAAGAAGCAGGAGGGCAATGGCAAAAACTGCAAGGACTTTTCGCTGGGCGGAAAATCATGTGATAGCACTGTCAGCAGTTTTTCATCCCGGGAATGGAAACTGGAAAGCAGACTTCCTCAGCAGGCACGACCTCCACCCGGGAGAGTGGAAACTTCATCGGGAAGTTTTTTCCACATGATTGTAAACCGTTGGGAAATACCAAAGGTGGACATGATGGCGTCCCGTCTGAACAAAAAACGGGACAGGTATTGCGCCAGGTCAAGAGACCCTCAGGCAATAGCTGTGGACGTTCTGGTAACACCGTGGGTGTACCAGTCGGTGTATGTGTTCCCTCCTCTGTTTCTCATACCTAAGGTGCTGAGAATTATAAGACGTAGAGGAGTAAGAACTATACTCATGGCTCCGGATTGGCCAAGAAGGACTTGGTACCCGGAACTTCAAGAGATGCTTACAGAGGTCTTATGGCCTCTGCCGCTAAGAAGGGACTTGCTTCAGCAAGTACCATGTCTGTTCCAAGACTTACCGCAGCTGCGTTTGTCGGCATGGCGGTGGAAGGCCGGATCCTAAGGGAAAAAGGCATTCCGGAAGAGGTCATTCCTACCCTGGTCAAAGCCAGAAAGGAGGTGACCGCACAACATTATCACCACATGTGGCGAAAATATGTTGCGTGGTGTGAGGCCAGGAAGGCCCCACAAAGAAATTTCAACTCGGTCGTTTCCTGCGTTTCCTGCAAACAGGAGTGTCTATGGACCTCAAATTGGGGTCCCTTAAGGTTCAAATTTCGGCCCTGTCGATTTTCTTCCAGAAAGAATTGGCTTCAGTTCCTGAAGTCCAGAAGTTTGTCAAGGGAGTATTGCATATACAACCCCCTTTTTGTGCCTCCAGTGGCACTGTGGGATCTCAACGTAGTTCTGGGATTCCTCAAATCACATTGGTTTAAAACCAGTCAAATCTGTGGATTTGAAGCATCTCACATGAAAAGTGACCGTGCTCTTGGCCCTGGCCTGGACCAGGCGAGTGTCAAAATTGGTGGTTTTTTCTCAAAAAAGCCCATATCTGTTTGTCCATTCGGACAGGGCAGAGCTGCGGACTCGTCCCCAGTTCTCTCCCTAAGGTGGTGTCAGTGTTTCACCTGAACCAGCTTATTGTGGTGCCTTGCACCTACTAGGGACTTGGAGGACTCCAAGTTGCTAGATGTTGTCAGGGCCCTGAAAATATGTTCCAGGACGGCTGGAGTCAGGAAAACTGACTTGCTGTTATCCTGTATGCACCCAACAAACTGGGTGCTCTTGCTTCTAAGCAGACTATTGCTAGTTGGATGTGTAATACAATTCAGCTTGCACATTCTGTGGCAGGCCTGCCACAGCCAAAATATGTAAATGCCCATTCTACAAGGAAGGTGGGCTCATCTTGGGCGGCTGCCCGAGGGGTCTCGGCTTTACAACTTTGCCGAGCAGCTACTTGGTCAGGGGCAAACACGTTTGCTAAATTCTACAAATTTGATACCCTGGCTAAGGAGGACCTGGAGTTCTCTCATTCGGTGCTGCAGAGTCATCCGCACTCTCCCGCCCGTTTGGGAGCTTTGGTATAATCCCCATGGTCCTTTCAGGAACCCCAGCATCCACTAGGACGATAGAGAAAATAAGAATTTACTTACCGATAATTCTATTTCTCGGAGTCCGTAGTGGATGCTGGGCGCCCATCCCAAGTGCGGATTATCTGCAATACTTGTACATAGTTACAAAAATCGGGTTATTATTGTTGTGAGCCATCTTTTCAGAGGCTCCGCTGTTATCATACTGTTAACTGGGTTTAGATCACAAGTTGTACGGTGTGATTGGTGTGGCTGGTATGAGTCTTACCCGGGATTCAAAAATTCCTCCCTTATTGTGTACGCTCGTCCGGGCACAGTACCTAACTGGCTTGGAGGAGGGTCATAGGGGGAGGAGCCAGTGCACACCACCTGATCGGAAAGCTTTACTTTTGTGCCCTGTCTCCTGCGGAGCCGCTATTCCCCATGGTCCTTTCAGGAACCCCAGCATCCACTACGGACTCCGAGAAATAGAATTATCGGTAAGTAAATTCTTATTTAAAGATGCTGTCTTAAGTGATAGATATATAGTTATAAAGCATGCCCAAAGAGACATGAGTATATTGGGTCCTAGAGTCAAAGCTATGTCGATCTCTGCTTGACGTGTCCTGTAGAATATGCATTGGACAGATGATGCCGACTTAAGAGGCATATGGAAGGCTGAGGATTGTGTGGAGAAGGGTTCTCGGGCCTGGTCTCCACAGCTATAGCTGGTAATTCTGCTAGTTTGCTTTATATTCCTGTTCAGCCTAAGAAAGCACGACATTATTAAATGCAGCCTTTCGTATAAAGAAACAAGAAAGTCTGAGGGTCGTCCTTTCTTGTCAGAGCCGGGCAGCTAGTTCCCAGGAACAGAAGTCCTCCCCGGCCCCTACAAAAATCCACCAATGTCGCTGAGGCTCCACAGGCGGAGCTAGGCCCGGTGGGTTCACTCCCTGTTCGATCCCTGGGCAATAGATATTGTGTCTCAGGGATACAAGCTGGACTGTGAAAAGATGCCCCCTCACCGACGGCCCTGCGGGCTTCCCCCCAAGAGAGGGAGCCAGTGTTAACTGCAATTCACAAATTGTATCTTTAACAGGTGGTGGTCAAGGGTCCCCTCCTTCAACAAGAGGGTGTTATTATTAGACCATGTTGTAATCCCGAAACCAGACTGTTCGGTCAGACCCATATTGAATTAAAAATCCCTGAACATATACCTGAGAAGGTTCAAGATGGAATCGCTAAGAGCGGTCAGTGCAAGCCTAAAAAGGGGAAGACTTTATTGTGAATCGGGACATTAGGGATGCATACCTTCAGGTCCCCATTTATCCACCTCATTAGGCGTACCTCAGAATTGCGGTACGGGATTGTCATTACCAATTTCAGATGTTGCCGTTTGGTCTCTTCACGGCCCCGAGAATATTCACCATGGTAATGGCGGATATGATTGTGCTCCTGCGGAAGCAAGGTGTCACTATTATCACGTACTTGGACGATCTCCTCATAAAAGCGAGATCAGTTGCTGAACAGCGTATCACTTTCTCTGGAAGTGTAACGGCAACACGGCTGGATTCTATATATTCCAAAGTCGCAGTTGTTTCCTACAGCTCATCTGCCTCTCCTAGGCACGATCCTAGACACAGACCAGAAAAGGGTTATCTCCCATAGAGAGAGCTCAGGAGCTCATGACACTGGTCAGGAATCTATTAAAACCAAAACAGGTGTCCGTGCACCACTGCACTCGAGTCCTGGGAAGGAGGGTGGCATCATACGAGGCCATCCCCTTAGGCAGGTTCCATGCGAGGACCTTCCAATGGGACTTACTGGACAAGTGGTCCGGATCACCTCTTCAGAGGCATTGGTTAATCACCCTATCCCCCAGGGCCAGGGTGTCTCTCCTGTGGTGGCTGCAGAGTGCTCACCTTCTCGAGGGCCGCAGATTCGGCATTCAGGACTGGATCCTGGTGACCACGGATGCAAGCCTCCGAGGGTGGGGGGCAGTTACACAGGGAAGAAATTTCCAAGGTCTGTGGTCAAGTCAACTGACTTGCCTTCACATCAATATCCTGGAACTAAGGGCCATATACAACGCCCTAAGTCAAGCGGAGATCCTGCTTCGCGACCAACCGGTTCTGATCCAGTCAGACCGCAGGGGTTCATGTAAACCGCCAAGGCGGCACAAGGAGCAGGGTGGCGAGGGTAGAAGCCACCAGAATTCTTCGCTGGGCGGAGAATCAAGTAAGCGCACTGTCAGCAGTGTTCGTTTCGGGAGTGGATATCTGGGAAGCAGACTTCCTCAGCAGGCACGACCTCCACCCGGGAAAGTGGGGACTTCATCAGGAAGTCTTCACGCAGTTTGCAAATTGATGGGAACTGCCTAAGGTGGACTAGATGGCGTCCCACCTCAATAAAAAGCTAAAAAAGGTTTTACGCTGGGTCAAGGGACCCTCGGGTGATAGCTGTGGTCGCACTAGTAACACCGTGGGTGTTCCAGTCGGTCTCTGTATTCCCTCCTCTTCCTCTCATACCCAAGGGCTGAGAATTGTAATAAAAGGAGGAGTGAAAACAATATTATTTGCTCCGAATTGGCCAGGAAGGACTCGGTACCCGGAGCTGCAGGAAATGCTCTCAGAGGACTCGGGGCTTCTGCCTCTCAGACAGGACATGTTGCAACAGGGGCCCTGTCTGTTCCAAAAATTACAGCGGCTGCATTTGACGGCATGGCGGTTGAACGCTGGATCCTAGCGGAAAAGGGCATTCCGGATGCAGTTATTCCTACGCTGATAAAGGCTAGGAAAGACGTGACCGCATGACTTTTTCACTGTATATGGTGAAAATAGGTTGCTTGGTGTGAGGCCGGGAAGGCCCTACAGAGGAATTTCAGCGGGGTCGATTCCTGCACTTCAGGAGTGACTATGGGCCTAAAATTAGGATCTATAAAGGTCAAGATTTCGGCCCTATACATTTTCTCTATAAATGAACTGGCTTCACTGCCTGAAGTTCAGACGTTGTTCCGGGGGTGCTGCATATTCAGCATATTCAGCCTCCTTTTGTGGCACCTTGGGATCTTAACGTTGTGTTGGATTTCCTGAAATCCCACTGGTTTGAGCCACTTAAGACCATGGAGCTAAAATATCTCACGTGGAAAGTGGTCATGCTATTGGCCTTAGCTTCGGCTAGGCGTGTGTCAGTATTGGCGGTTTTGTCATGTAAAAACCCATATCTGATCTTCCATATGGACAGGGCAGAATTGAGGACTCGTCCCCAATTTCTTCCTAGGGTGGTATCATCGTTTCATTTGAACCAGCCTATTGTGGTGCCTGCGGCTACTAGGGACTTGGAGGATTCCAAGTTGCTGGACGTAGTCCGGGCTTTGAAAATTTATGTTTCCAGAAAGGCGGGAGTCAGAATGTCTGACTAGCTGTTTATTCTGTATGCAGCCAACAAGGTTGGCGCTCCTGCTTCGAAGCAGACTATTGTTCGCTGGATCTATAGCACGATTCAGCTGGTTCACTCTGCGGCTGGATTGCAGCATCCAAAATGGTGAAAGCCCATTCCACAAGGAAGGTGGGCTCTTCTTGGGCCGCTGCCCGAGGGGTCTCGGGTTTACAGCTTTGCCGAGCTGCTACTTGGTCGGGGTCAAACAAGTTTGCTAAGTTCTACAAGTTTGATACCCTGGCTGAGGAGGACCTTGAGTTTGCTCATGCGGTGCTGCAGAGTCATCCGCACTCTCCCGCCCATTTGGGAGCTTTGGTATAATCTCCATGGTCCTTACGGAGTTCCCAGCATCCACTAGGACGTCAGAGAAAATAAGAATTTACTCACCGGTAATTCTATTTCTCGTAGTCCGTAGTGGATGCTGGGAGCCCGTCCCAAGTGCGGACTCTCTGCAATACATGTATATAGTTATTGCTTAACTAAAGGGTTATTGTTATGAGCCATCTGTTACTGAGGCTCAGTTGTTGTTCATACTGTTAACCATACCCAGTTATCACAAGTTGTACGGTGTGGCTGGTATGAGTCTTACCCTGGATTCCAAATCCTTTCCTTGTTGTGTCAGCTCTTCCGGGCACAGTTTCCTTAACTGAGGTCTGGAGGAGGGGCATAGAGGGAGGAGCCAGTGCACACCAGATAGTACCTAATCTTTCTTTTAGAGTGCCCAGTCTCCTGCGGAGCCCGTCTATTCCCCATGGTCCTTACGGAGTTCCCAGCATCCACTATGGACTACGAGAAATATAATTACCGGTGAGTAAATTCTTTATCGTTTTTGATAAACAAAAAAAAAACAGTTTATAAGAGAGCCCACAGTGCCCGGTGGCGAAGTCCAGCAGGGGGATAAGGCTTTGACCTGTAGCCCCTCCCCCAGGGCACCATTTACATTAAATGTCCCTGCCCTGGAGCTCTCTCTCTCTCTCTCTCTCTCTCTCTCTCTCTCTCTCTCTCTCTCTCTCTCTCTCTCTCTCTCTCTCTCTCTCTCTCTCTCTCTCTCTCTCTCTCTCTCTCTCTCTCTCTCTCTCTCTCTCTCTCTCTCTCTCTCTCTCTCTCTCTCTCTCTCTCTCTTTGGACACACTTTCTAATTAAATTGAATGAGAAAGTGTCCAAACTTTTGACTGGTTTCAACTTTAATAAATGACAAATTTTCGGTTGACTATTTGACCAGAGGAAAACTTGTATACACTAATCCACACCTTGCATGCTCATGTCTTTATACCACATTGTATACCATTCCATGCTGCCTTGAGGAGCTCTGTTGGTACACTTGCTTCCAGAGAGGGACTGTTTTGTTTACTATTACAAGGGAATTGACTATTTCTCTAACGTCCTAAGTGGATGCTGGGACTCCGTAAGGACCATGGGGAATAGCGGCTCCGCAGGAGACTGGGCACAAAAGTAAAAGCTTGAACTAGCTGGTGTGCACTGGCTCCTCCCCCTATGACCCTCCTCAAAGCCTCAGTTAGATTTTTGTGCCCGAACGAGAAGGGTGCATGCTAGGTGGCTCTTCTGAGCTGCTTAGAGTAAAAGTTTTATTTTAGTTTTTTTATTTTCAGTGAGTCCTGCTGGCAACAGGCTCACTGCATCGTGGGACTAAGGGGAGAAGAAACGAACTCACCTGCGTGCAGAGTGGATTGGGTTTCTTAGGCTACTGGATATTAGCTCCAGAGGGACGATCACAGGTTCAGCCTGGATGGGTCCCGGAGCCGCGCCGCCGGCCCCCTTACAGAGCCAGAAGAACGAAGAGGTCCGGTGAAATCGGCGGCAGAAGACGTTCCTGTCTTCAACTAAGGTAGCGCACAGCACTGCAGCTGTGCGCCATTGCTCTCAGCACACTTCACACTCCGGTCACTGAGGGTGCAGGGCGCTGGGGGGGGGAGCGCCCTGAGACGCAATAAAAACAGAAAAACCTTAGGATGGCAAAAGAAATACATCACATATAGCTCCTGGGCTATATGGATGTATTTAACCCCTGCCAGTTTTCCAGAAAAAAGCGGGAGATAAGGCCGTCGTGAAGGGGCGGAGCCTATCTCCTCAGCACACAAGCGCCATTTTCCCTCACAGTTCCGCTGGAAGGACGGCTCCCTTACTCTCCCCTGCAGTCCCTACAGAATCAGGGTAAAAACGAGAGAGGGGGGGCACTATTGGCAGCTAAATTATAAACAGCAGCTATAAAAGGGAGTAACACTTGTATAAGGTTATCCCTATATATATATATATATATATATATATATATATATATATATATATATATATATATATATATATATAATATAGCGCTCTGGTGTGTGCTGGCAAACTCTCCCTCTGTCTCCCCAAAGGGCTAGTGGGGTCCTGTTTTCTATCAGAGCATTCCCTGTGTGTGTGCTGGGTGTCGGTACGATTGTGTCGACATGTATGAGGAGGAAAATGATGTGGAAGCAGAGCAATTGCCTGTATTAGTGATGTCACCCCCTAGGGAGTCGACACCTGACTGGATGGTTGTATTTAAAGAACTACGTGACAATGTCAGCACTTTACAAAAAACTGTTGACGACATGAGACAGCCGACAAATCAATTAGTGCCTGTCCAGGCGTCTCAGACACCGTCGGGGGCGATAAAACGCCCGTTACCTCAGTGGGTCGACACAGACCCAGACACGGATACTGAGTCCAGTGTCGACGGTGAGGAGACAAACGTAATGTCCATTAGGGCCACACGTTACATGATCACGGCAATGAAGGAGGCATTGAACATTTCTGACACTACAAGTACCACAAAGAAGGGTATTATGTGGGGAGTGAAAAAACTACCAGTAGCTTTTCCTGAGTCAGATGAATTAAATGAGGTGTGTGATAAAGCGTGGGTTTCCCCCGATAAAAAAGTGCTAATTTCTAATAAATTATTGGCACTATACCCTTTCCCGCCAGAGGTTAGGGCGTGTTGGGAAACACCCCCTAGAGTAGATAAAGCGCTCACACGTTTATCTAAACAAGTAGCGTTACCGTCTCCTGATACGGCCGCCCTCAAAGAACCAGCGGATAGAATGCTGGAAAATATCCTGAAGGGTATATACACACATACTGGTATTATACTGCGACCAGCAATCGCATCAGCCTGGATGTGCAGTGCTGGAGTTGCGTGGTCTGATTCCCTGACTGAAAATATTGATACCCTGGATAGGGACAGTATATTACTAACTATAGAGCATTTGAAGGATGCATTACTATATATGCGTGATGCACAGAGGGATATTTGCACCCTGGCATCAAGAGTGAGTGCTATGTCCATTTCTGCCAGAAGAGCGTTATGGACGCGACAGTGGTCAGGGGATGCGGATTCCAAACGACATATGGATGTATTGCCGTTTAAAGGGGAGGAGTTATTTGGGGCCGGTCTATCGGACCTGGTGGCCACGGCAACGGCCGGAAAGTCCACCATTTTTATCCCAGGTCACCTCTCCGCAGAAAAAGACACCGTCTTTTCAAACTCAGTCCTTTCGTTCCCATAAGTACAGGCGGGCAAAAGGCCACTCATTACTGCCCCGGGGCAGAGGAAGAGGAAAAAGACTGCACCAGGCAGCCTCTTCCCAGGAGCAGAAGCCCTCCTCTGCTTCTGCCAAGTCTTCAGCATGACGCTGGGGCTTTACAAGCGGACTCGGACACGGTGGGGGCCCGTCTCAAAAATTTCAACGCGCAGTGGGCTCACTCGCAAGTGGACCCCTGGATTCTGCAGGTAGTATCACAGGGGTACAAACTGGAATTCGAGACGTCTCCCCCTTGCCGGTTCCTGAAGTTTGCTCTACCAAAGTCTCCCTCCGACAGGGAGGCAGTTTTGGAAGCCATTCACAAGCTGTATTCCCAGCAGGTGATAATCAAGGTACCTCTCCTACAACAGGGAAAGGGGTATTATTCCACGCTGTTTGTGGTACCGAAGCCGGACGGCTCGGTGAGACCAATTTTAAATCTAAAATCCTTGAACACTTACATAAAGAGGTTCAAATTCAAGATGGAGTCACTCAGAGCAGTGATAGCAAACCTGGAAGAAGGGGACTATATGGTGTCTCTGGACATCAAAGATGCTTATCTCCACGTCCCAATCTACCCTTCTCACCAAGGGTACCTCAGGTTTGTAGTACAAAACTGTCATTATCAGTTTCAGACGCTGCCGTTTGGATTGTCCACGGCACCTCGGGTCTTTACCAAGGTAATGGCCGAAATGATGATTCTTCTTCGAAGAAAAGGCGTTTTAATTATCCCTTACTTGGACGATCTCCTGATAAGGGCAAGGTCCAGGGAACAGTTAGAAGTCGGAGTAGCACTATCTCAGTTAGTGTTACGTCAGCACGGGTGGATTCTAAATATTCCAAAATCGCAGCTGATTCCAACGACACGTCTCCTGTTCCTAGGAATGATTCTGGACACAGTCCAGAAAAAGGTGTTTCTCCCAGAGGAGAAGGCCAGGGAGTTATCCGAGCTAGTCAGGAATCTCCTAAAACCAGGCCAGGTGTCAGTGCATCAGTGCACGAGGGTCCTGGGAAAAATGGTGGCTTCTTACGAAGCGATTCCATTCGGAAGATTCCATGCAAGAACGTTTCAGTGGGATCTTCTGGACAAATGGTCCGGATCGCATCTTCAGATGCATCAGCGGATAACCCTGTCGCCAAGGACAAGGGTGTCTCTTCTGTGGTGGCTGCAGAGTGCTCATCTACTAGAGGGCCGCAGATTCGGCATTCAGGATTGGATCCTGGTGACCACAGATGCCAGCCTGAGAGGCTGGGGAGCAGTCGCACAGGGACAAAATTTCCAGGGCTTGTGGTCAAGCATGGAAACATCTCTTCATATAAATATTCTGGAACTAAGGGCCATTTACAATGCCCTAAGTCAAGCAAAACCCCTGCTTCAGGGTCAGGCGGTATTGATCCAATCGGACAACATCACGTCAGTCGCCCACGTAAACAGACAGGGCGGCACGAGAAGCAGGAGGGCGATGGCAGAAGCTGCAAGGATTCTTCGCTGGGCGGAGAATCATGTGATAGCACTGTCAGCAGTGTTCATTCCGGGAGTGGACAACTGGGAAGCGGACTTCCTCAGCAGACACGACCTTCACCCGGGGGAGTGGGGACTTCATCCAGAAGTCTTCCAAGAGATGGTAAACCGTTGGGAAAAACCAAAGGTGGACATGATGGCGTCCCGTCTCAACAATAAACTAGACAGATATTGCGCCAGGTCAAGGGACCCTCAGGCAATAGCGGTGGACGCTCTGGTAACACCATGGGTGTACCAGTCAGTGTATGTGTTCCCTCCTCTGCCTCTCATACCAAAAGTACTGAGAATCATAAAAAGGAGAGGAGTAAGAACTATACTCGTGGTTCCGGATTGGCCAAGAAGGACTTGGTACCCGGAACTTCAAGAGATGCTCACGGAGGACCCGTGGCCTCTACCTCTAAGAAAGGACCTGCTCCAGCAGGGACCTTGTCTGTTCCAAGACTTACCGCGGCTGCGTTTGACGGCATGGCGGTTGAACGCCGGATCCTGAAGGAAAAAGGCATTCCAGAAGAAGTCATCCCTACCCTGATAAAGGCCAGGAAGGATGTAACCGCGAAACATTATCACCGCATTTGGCGAAAATATGTTGCGTGGTGTGAGGCCAAAGAGGCCCCTACAGAGGAATTTCAACTGGGTCGCTTCCTACATTTCCTGCAAACAGGACTGTCTATGGGCCTAAAATTAGGGTCCATCAAGGTTCAGATTTCGGCCCTGTCGATTTTCTTCCAAAAAGAACTGGCTTCAGTACCTGAAGTCCAGACGTTTGTCAAAGGGGTACTGCATATACAGCCTCCTTTTGTGCCCCCGGTGGCACCTTGGGATCTCAATGTGGTTTTGGGGTTCCTAAAATCACATTGGTTTGAACCACTCACCACTGTGGAATTAAAATATCTCACATGGAAGGTGGTAATGCTGTTAGCCCTGGCTTCAGCCAGGCGTGTCTCAGAATTGGCGGCTTTATCTTATAAAAGCCCTTACCTGATTTTTCACACGGATAGGGCAGAATTGAGGACTCGTCCTCAATTTCTCCCAAAGGTGGTTTCAGCGTTTCACGTGAACCAGCCTATTGTGGTGCCTGCGGCTACTAGGGACTTGGAGGACTCCACGTTACTGGACGTAGTCAGGGCCCTGAAAATATATATTTCCAGGACGGCTGGAGTCAGGAAATCTGACTCGCTGTTTATCCTGTATGCACCCAACAAGCTGGGTGCTCCTGCTTCTAAGCAGACGATTGCTCGTTGGATTTGTAGTACAATTCAGCTTGCACATTCTGTGGCAGGCCTGCCACAGCCAAAATCTGTAAAAGCCCATTCCACAAGGAAGGTGGGCTCATCTTGGGCGGCTGCCCGAGGGGTCTCGGCTTTACAACTTTGCCGAGCAGCTACTTGGTCAGGGGCAAACACGTTTGCTAAATTCTACAAATTTGATACCCTGGCTGAGGAGGACCTGGAGTTCTCTCATTCGGTGCTGCAGAGTCATCCGCACTCTCCCGCCCGTTTGGGAGCTTTGGTATAATCCCCATGGTCCTTACGGAGTCCCAGCATCCACTTAGGACGTTAGAGAAAATAAGAATTTACTTACCGATAATTCTATTTCTCATAGTCCGTAGTGGATGCTGGGCGCCCATCCCAAGTGCGGATTGTCTGCAATACTTGTATATAGTTATTGTTACAAAATTCGGGTTATTATTGTTGTGAGCCATCTTTTCAGAGGCTCCTTCATTTATCATACTGTTAACTGGGTTCAGATCACAGGTTGTACGGTGTGATTGGTGTGGCTGGTATGAGTCTTACCCGGGATTCAATATCCTTCCTTATTATGTACGCTCGTCCGGGCACAGTATCCTAACTGAGGCTTGGAGGAGGGTTATAGGGGGAGGAGCCAGTGCACACCAGCTAGTTCAAGCTTTTACTTTTGTGCCCAGTCTCCTGCGGAGCCGCTATTCCCCATGGTCCTTACGGAGTCCCAGCATCCACTACGGACTATGAGAAATAGAATTATCGGTAAGTAAATTCTTATTTAAATTATAGCGTTTCTCTGCTAAGCTGTGTATTTATTTTGGCACCTCATATTATATTATGTTACAATTTGTCAGTGTGGTTTAGATTCATCAGTCTTTTTTTTTTTTTTTCTTCCTATTTTTATATGTATACATTTTACTATGCTGCAGGAGAGGTTTTTCTTTTTCTTTGTCATTTAATATTTTAGAATGTCTCCAAAATATCTTCTCAATTACTTTTGGAGTAGACTCCTAGGTTTTGGGAAAGTTTATCAAGTCTGTTCTAGCTGGCAGGGAAAAAATACAGTTATTTCATTTTGGAATAAGGCTGTAACATAACATAAAATGGAAAGAGTGAAGCGCTGTGAATACTTTCCGGATGCACTGTATTCTACAGCAGCGGTGGCCAACCTGCGGCTTTTTCATCCGCCGCATGCGGCTCGGCCGGCTCCTGGCCACCGCTGCCCGGCACATACAGTTGTCTCCGGCGGCGGTGTCACGCTTCAATTCAGCGCCGGTCCGCGAGCCACTCAGAGCTCGCAGACCGGCAGCTAAGGCAGCTGGACCGCGAGCTTTGATTGGCTCACGGACCGGCGCCTAATTGAAGAGAGACACCGCCGCCGGAGAGTGAGGGGCAGGAGAGGCGCACGCTGCGCTCTCCTCCCCTCACAGACCGCAGCAGCGCGGTGAGCAGCACGGGGGAAGGGGGGTCATGTTTATCTGGCACTGGGGTCACTGTGGGGACATGTATACCTGGCACTGAGATCATAGCTGGCACTGGGGGGACACTGGCATTGGGGGCATAGCTGGCACTGGGGGGACATACTTATATATCTGGCACTGGGGGGACATACTTGTATATCTGGCACTGGGGGGACATACTTATATATCTGGCACTGGGGGGACATATATATATCTGGCACTGGGGGGACATGTTTATCTGGCACTGGGGACACTGGCATTGGGGGCATAGCTGGCACTGGGGGGACATATATATATATCTGGCACTGGGGGGACATATATATATCTGGCACTGGGGGGACATATATATATATCTGGCACTGGGGGGACATATATATATATATATATATATCTGGCACTGGGGGGACATATATATATATCTGGCACTGGGGGGACATATATATATATATATATATATATATATATATATCTGGCACTGGGGGGACATATATATATATCTGGCACTGGGGGGACATATATATATATATATATATCTTGCACTGTGGGGACATATATATATATCTGGCACTGAGGGGACATATATATATATATATATATCTGGCACTGGGGGGACATATATATATATATATATATCTGGCACTGGGGGGACATATATATATATATCTGGCACTGGGGGGACATATATATATATATCTGGCACTGGGGGGACATGTATATCTGGCACTGGGGACACTGGCATGTCAAAGTCAGAAAAATATCACGCTGCACATTGCCATATATGCACCTCATGCGTGTGCCCGCTGCACGGGCATGAGCTCTCCCGTGCGTGCGTATACTCGCAGTCGCGTGCACTCGCAGGCGCACGGTATGCGCATTTATGGTAGTTTGTGCGCGTCTAGCGGGCGACTCAATCGTTACATATTTTAGTCATATAATGTATTTTGTAGATTATGGTCCTGTTGATAGAATCTGAAAGTTTAGTTAATGTAGCATGTTCAGAGACAAAGAGATCCCTCTTTGTTTGATACGAAGGGTCAGACAGGGGTTACACAGTGGTGTTTAGCATCCATCGGAAGGGTATATAATTAGCAATATTCCGGTGTTGGTTAGAAACGGATTAATCGCTCGTGCGTATAGTTATGACTATAAGAAGTTTATGGACATTTACTATATTTGCAGTTTATTACCCATGCGGCGGGAAACCTGAGTTTCCCTCCCACTTGAGCAGTTTGAAATAGTCACAGCCCACCTGTATGAACCAACCTATGACCTTTTGTTATAATGCGGAGACGGATTCCTGTGTCCAATGAACAATAAGAATATAGGGACCATTGTACTGTACTGTGTAAGTGTATATAAAGACAAGCCGACCTGGGCCAGCTCCCATTCTACTTTTCTCAACGGTTCTCATCACTGATAATCGGGAGCTGGATATCCAGGAAGGCGCATGCGATTGTTTCCCCTTGTGCGTAAGTTCTCTGCAGCCATTTTACCTCCTATTTGTTGTAAGCCATTCTCTCTCTCCTTCCCCTTTAAATGTAATTGTGTTGCTATTGTATTTTAACGTGTAGTAATTCTGTTAGATATTTATGTTAGCCTGGTAGTGTATAAACTGTACTGTATATTCTTTTGCAATTGAACGTTCATTCTCTCTCTTAAAGGTGTTAGAACCTTAGACCGGTATTTGAGTGTTTATTATATTTCTAAGGGTTCTCTGAGCGTCACAGTCGCTCATATACATTGCGTTGCATCTACACATTATCACTGCATAAAGGTTTACAGTATAAGTACATTCTTTAAGGTATAGTTATTAAGGTTTAATTCTGTGAGCGTCAGCGCCGCTTGTGATCTCCTCGTGGTCTCGAGCGTCCGCTACGCTGGTAGCGTATCATTACGGTAATCGGCAGCCTATGGTGTGCTTGATACCAACAGCGTATTCTCGCGAACGTTTGTGTCGCTCGAGCAGCTCGCTCCCAAAACAGCGTCTGCTACGCTAAGGGCGTACCCTTACGGTACCTCGTGCGCCAATTGCGTACTGTCTCTTAACCTTTTATAGTGTTTAACATAGGGTAAATCTGTAGGCTTTATCAGGCATTAGGGGCATGGCTGCACTGTGGGGACATATATATCTGGCACTGTGGGGACATATATATCTGGCACTGTGGGGACATATATATCTGGCACTGTGGGGACATATATATCTGGCACTGTGGGGACATATATATCTGGCACTGTGGGGACATATATATCTGGCACTGTGGGGACATATATATCTGGCACTGTGGGGACACTGGCATTGGGGCATAGCTGGCAGTTTGGGGACATATCTGGCACTAGGGGCATAGCTGGCACTGGGGACATGTATAGCTGGCACTAGGGGCAAAGCTGGCACTGAGGACACTGGCATTGGGGGCATAGCTGGCAGTTTGGGGACATGTATAGCTGGCACTGTGGGGCATCTGTGTATCTGACAGTGTGGAGGCACCCATTTTTTGGCATTTTTGTATATATGTGGCACTCTACTGGGGCATTATATGTATTTGGCACTGTACAACATGACTAAAAATGGAGTTATGACACAAGGTCATACTCCTACAAACGTCATACAGAAAGGTGTGCGCACAAAATGGGGTGTGGCTTTGTGAAAACTAGGCCACGTCCCCCTTTTTGCACGCGCGCCTTCGCCACGCGCATGATACTGGCTCTTGCCTTTGACTACAGATCTTTTCTGGCTCTTTGCCTCTGACTGGTTGGCCACCCCTGTTCTACAGTAGAACTACTGTTACTCTACAGATGTAGCAAGTGTCAGTTAGTCTAATGCAGAGGTTCTCAAATGCGGTCCTCAAGGTACCCCAACAGTCCAGGTTTTAAGTATATCCATGGCTCAGCACAGATGGTAAAATCAAATTGACTGAGGTGCTAATTATGTCTCCTGCGGCCATACATAGATAAATTTAAAACCTGGACCATTGGGGTGCCTTGAGGACCACATTTGAGAACCTTTTGGTCTAGTGTCAGGTGAACTCGTTAATCACCAGTTTTCAGAAACAAATCACATTAAGTGGGTTTCCCAAAGCGTATTAAATACATTTGTCTCTCCCAGTTATGGTATCTTGACAGAGCAATGCTGCACATATGAAATGAAGTTGCCATGCAAGCACACTGTGCTTTCTAATCAGATTACTATGCTTGCGTCTGTGCTTAAATCGGCAGAATCTATGGTCTGAGTGAAGGTAATGGTCAATTGCGGAGAATTGTAGGTGATTGGTTAGTTTTACTCAAACAGATGCTTCACTATGTAATACCTGTATTCTTATGTATAAAATTAATTGCTTTGTTTGTCAGTCCGGTTATGCATTCTGACACCGCTGCACCGATTGGGATAAAACCAACGCGAGGTGGTCCAGTTGGATCCTGGACAGGTTTTAGGCATGTTAGGGTCCTAGTTGGTCCTCCCGTTGGTGTATGCTGGGCAGAACTTTGACCCTGGGAGCCTGTTCTGGGACTTCTACTGGATGGATTTGGACAAAAACGACAGAGTAGTAACATTGGATACCAGAAGGCATACTAGGGGGTTGGAGTCCCGGTTGAACTTCTTATTTTTGTTCACCAGGCAGAACATTGATCTGGTGAGTCTGTACTGGGCTTTCCACTGGATGTAATTAGATTAAATTGTTAATGAACTGTATTAAGTGGGAAAAATAACAATTATTCAGTGACCTGAAATAACAGACTGAAATAACCATAAATTAATGAACTAAAATAACTGATAGAAATGGAGGTGGGAAAACAAAATATTGTGTACTTGAAAGCCTTGTAATAGTAACCTTGAGAACAGAAGGTAAACTTGAAACCCATCTCGCAATGGACAAGTGATTATTAAACAGAACAGAAAGGAAAGCTGGGGATTATGGTTACTGGTGACAAATTTGGAGTATAAATAAACCTATCATGAGGTTGTTGTACTCTCAAAATACTAGGCAGAAGAGACTTGTTATCCTATGCACCAGACATTGGGTCTCAGAAAATGATTTTTAAATGTCAGCAGCTAGACCTTAAAGATTTTATGACGCACTATTTGGTCTCCATTGGTTTTTAAAGATATCAAACTGCAAGTTTTTAGCTTTTTTTTTTTTTTTTTTTGTTTCCTTTTATTAAGGTCACGCTTGGTTTCTTTTAACGTTTTCCCCCAACCTGTAGGTGAGGATATACAGTACTCAATGGAAAACTTAAGTCAGATTTGACTTTCAGATGGATTTGTTTGTTGGATTTTGTTAAATAAAACTATGTGCTCTTGGGGATAACTTGTACTGGGTTATTCCACATCAAATCAACACAATTTGTTGTTTTTCTGTTTGTTTTTTTTAATCTACTTTATAATCCCTAATTTCAATAAAATGGTATATAATAAATACTGCCATGGGTGTAAAGCAAACCCCCATATTTGAGGCTAAGTACACTGGATTTATAGTTAAATTCCTTTTAACCCTAAAAAGTTACATTGACAGTACCATGGGGTCATAGTGACCCCATGGTAAAAAAAAACCAAACCATGCTATATCACCAGAATAAAAACACTTTTATTATAATATCTTGTTTTTCTCCAAACATATGTACTCCAATCTTGACAAATAGCGGCGTATTTGTCTAAAGGTGCCTACACTCTGTAATTCTGCCTAAAGGCCAGTTTTGACTTTGCGATTTCCCTTGAACTCCCAGGAGCACAGAACCACCGATATTGACTATACATACGGTACAGTATGCCAGGATCCATTTGCTGGCATTTCAATGGGAAATTCTCCAAAATTGGACAGGATGCTGAGCATCCCTCTCAGCTCAGTTTCTCGTTCTCTCAAACAGCACTTGTCAATCTTTATAATGGTGGATTGTTCCAGATCATCTCCTCCGAGGTCGATACTTTATCACTTCAGATTGGGTCAGTGTGACTACAGATACAAGTCTCCTCGGATGGGGTGCTGTAACATTTCGTCTTCGGCCCCAAGGCCTTTGGTCATCTGTCTGAGATGGCTCTGCCTATCAATGTGCTCGAACTCAGAGCCATCTTTCTGGTTCTCTTGGAAGTTCAGTCTTTTCTGGTTGGCCGGACAGTCCGTATGCAGTTTGATAGCCATAGTGGTGGCGTGTATATATAAGTTATCAAGAAAGTAGCAGCGATGGCCGAGGCAGTCCGATTATTATTCTGGTCAGAGACTTTTGTTCCAGTATTATTGGCTGCCTTAATCCCAGGTGTGGAAAATTGGGATGCAGATCCATGTTTCACTTAGGGGAATGGTCGCTCTATACGAAGGTCTTCCAACAGTTGGTTCGGAAGTGGGGCCTTCCACAGATCTCATGGCTTTTTGGCATAATTGCAAAGTTCCGCACTTTTGTGCGAGATCCAGGGACCCACTGGCTTTTGTAGTGGATTCCATGACTGTTCCATGGGACTTTCGGCTAGCATATGTTTCCTCCGACCCAATGTTGCCTCGGGTTTTCGAGTGATCCTAGTGGCTCCAGACTGGCCACACAGGTCATGGTATGTCAACATACTCAAAATGTCGGCAGGTCTCAGATGGCATCTTCTGCTTATTCCATACCTGCTGCAACAAGGTCTGTTTCAGCACGAGGGCCTTCCTCAGTTGTCTTTACTGGCCTGGCTTTTTAGATCAAACTTAAATGCTTTTCTCCCTCAGTAGTCCACACCACTCTACGAACCTGGAAACTGGTTTTGTTGCGTAATTATCACAGAGTGTGAAGATTTACATCTTGTGGTGTGAACGGAGACGTGTTCATACATCCAGGTTTCGTGTTTTATGGCCTATCTTCGGGAAGGTTTGTATGCTTAAAACTTTGTTCTTTTAAAGTCCAGATTTCAGCCCTGTCCATTTACTTCCAAAGGTTTTTGGCCCTCCTTCCAGAGGTCTGAACCTTTTTACAGGCTGTGGTGCGAATTCACCCACCCTTTCCATCCGCTGGTACCGCCGTGGGATTTTAATCTGGTCCTGGCCACTCTCAAACAGGCTCTTTTTTTGATCCTTTTGGAGTCGGCAAATCTTCAGTTTATTACTTAGACGCTGGTCTTGGGTTCTTGACCGTCTCTTCCCTACTGGTTTTGTTTTATTGGGTTTCTGCTACTCCTTTATCAAACTTTTTTTTCTCTTACGTCTTAGAGGATGCTGGGGTTCTATTTAGTACCATGGGGTTTAGACTGGTCCTTTTGGGAGCCACTGGCACTTTAAGAGTTTGAGAGTGTGGGCTGGCTCCTCCCTCTATGCCCCTCCTACCAGACTCCGTTTAGAAAATGTGCCAGGAGGAGCTGGTCACAGCTAGGGGAGCTCCTAGGAGTTTTTTTAGTTTTATTGTTCTCTAGAGGTTTTTGTTATTTTACAGGCAGGCTGCTGGCAACAGCCTCCCTGCTTCGTGGGACTTAGGGGGGGGGGGAGTAGGATCCAACCCTTGAGGTTATTGGGCCCCTATCTCCACTGACAGGACACTGAGCTCCTGAGGGTGATGATCGTTATCCGCCCAAGGCGACCGCTCACTCCCGCAGCATGCCACCACCCCCTAACAGAGCCAGAAGAAAGAAGAGTGGTGAATCTGACGCTGGAGCGGGTCCCCGACGGGAATGGCGGCACAAGGGTGGAAGCGCAGCTCTGACAGGCTGCGCTCTGGAAGGCTCACTGTGTACGGCGCTGTGAGGGGCGTCCTGGGCCAGCGCGATACCCTACACTGGTCATGCATAGCTTTCAAGGTCTAACCCACTTTTTGCTGCAAAAATTACCTCAGGCCAGTATAATCTCTAAGTGCGGGAAGATGCGCCATTACAGGGGGCGGAGCTTCTCAGAGCAGATCCAGCACTAACCAGCGCCATTTTCTCCCTGCAGATACACGCTTACAGGGAACGCTGTCCTCCACTTAACTACATTGAGGTAAAAGGTGTTATAAAAGGAGGGAGTGATATTATGTACTAGCTACCCTGTTCAGGTTACGCTAGTCAGTGAGGTTTTTATCTTTATAAAAGCCTATAAGGGTGTGCTGTAGTGCTCTGACTCTCTGAAGATATTCTATGGGGGGGGGGGGGGGGGGGGGGGAGAGACTGTTGACATTTTCCTGTGTATGTGTAATCCACTTTACCATGTTTAAGGGACTTTATCCTGTACTGCAGAATGTATATCTTCTCCTGGGGAGTCTATACCATGCTCAAAACTGTACACATCTAAGGCTTCGGTGGCAGATCCCCCTGGGGTGGCCTCCATAAGGTGTACTTTAAGACTATATCGCTTCCAATATATCCCATACTAGGTAGAAGCCGCAGTTTTGAGAAAAGTGGGGCTTCAAATCTCACTGATGTGCCTCTCACCCCATCTCCGTACCCTAGAACATATATATGAGGGGTCCAACATATGTTTGAGGCTATTAGGGATGAGGAATATTATTATATGTATATAATGAGGAAAACCTGAGTACACCCAGAGTTATTTACCTACTCCTCTATTACCTCACAGTCCTTGGATGTTGTGAGGGCTTTGAAAGTTTCTGTGATGAGGACTTCTCGTCGCAGGTAGTCGGACACTCTGTTTGTCCTTTATGGTCCCAACACGGTTGGGTGCCCTGCTTCTAAGCAGACATTTACTCGCTGGATCGGGTTTACAATCCAGCATGCTTACTCTATGGCAGGCCTGCCGTGTCCAAAATCTGTTAAGGCTCTTTCTACTTGTACAGTGGGTTGTTCTTGGACAGCTGGCCGGGGTGTCTCGGCTTTACAGCTTTGCCGACCAGCTGCTTGGTCGGGGTCGAACACGTTTGCCGAACTTCTACAAGTTCGATACTTTGGCATCTGAGGACCTAAAGTTTGGTCACTCCGTTCTGCAGGATCCTCAGCACTCTCCCTCCCATACTGGGAGCTTTGGTATATCCCCATGGTATTAAATGGAACCCCAGCATCCTCTAGGACGTAAGAGAAAATCGGATTTTAATTACCTACCGGTAAATCCTTTTCTCATAGTCCGTAGAGGGTGCTGGGCGCCCTCCCATTGCTTTGTTTTTCTGCGTTGCTATTTGGTTAAGTATTGCTTCAGCTGTTGCTGTTCCTCTTTCATGCATGGTTAGCATGGTTTCTTCAGGTTACATGTGGATTTGTATGGTTGCTTCCTGTTACATGCTAGATAACATGTTTTCTTCATGTTGCCTTCTGGTTAGCATGGTTTCTTCAGGTTACCTGCTGGTTGACATGGTTTCTTCATGTTTCATGCGGTTTTGCATGATTTCTTCATGGTGCATGCTAGTTAACATGGTTTCTCCATGTTACATGCTGGTCAGCATGGTTTTTTAGATTCGTTGTGAGCTGGTGTGAATTTCACCACTATCTGTATTTCTCTTACGTCCTAGAGGATGCTGGAGACTCCAAAAGGACCATGGGGTATAGACGGGATCCGCAGGAGCTTGGGCACACTGAAAAGACTTAAACTGGGTGTGAACTGGCTCCTCCCTCTATGCCCCTCCTCCAGACCTCAGTTAGACTTTGTGCCCAGGACTGACTGACGACACTCACTAGGGGAGCTCTCCTGAGTTTCTCTAGAAAAGACACTTGTTAGGTTTTTTATTTTCAGGGAGACCTGCTGGCTACAGGCTCCCTGCAGCGTGGGACTGAGGGGAGAGAAGCAGACCTACTTCTACTTAGTTAAGGGCTCTGCTTCTCAACTACTGGACACCATTGGCTCCAGAGGGTTCGATCACTTGGTGCGCCTAGCTGCTTGTTCCCGGAGCTGCGCGGTCAATCCCCTCACAGAAGCCAGAAGAAAGAAGTCGGGTGAGTATGAGAAGAACAGAAGACTTCAGGACGGCAGAAGACTTCAGTAACCAGGTACAGCGCAGCGGTAACGCTGCGCTCCATGCTCCCACACACTTTCACCAACGGCACTCACAGGGTGCAGGGCGCTGGGGGGGGGGCGCCCTGGGCAGCATGTTACTGAGGTTCGGGGACCGGCAGAAAGCTTTTCGGTGCCTCGGCACCGTTTCTCAACCCCCCGCCGGCATCTTTTCATTTTCAAATTTGGCGGGCCGAAGCGCGCCGGGAAGGGGCGGAGCTTCGTCCCGCGGCTCACAGCGCCATCTTCTCCTTCAACACGCGGCTGAAGGAGACGCTGCCCGGGACCTCCACATCTCCTCTCACAAGTAACGGGGAGCTAATCGGGAGGGGGGCGGGGGCGCAGTGTGGTGCATTTTATTATTATTTAACCAGCACTGGGTGCATATATCTTTTGACGGTATATATGGGCGCTGGGGTGTGAGCTGGCATACTCCCTCTGTGTCCTCTATCTGGGCTTCATTGTGGGCCTGTCATCTAGCTGAGACGTTCTGTGTGTCGGTACTACGTGTCGGCATGTCTGAGGCTGAATGTTATTCACCAGAGGAGGTTATTGGGGGAGCGGATGCGGGGCTAGATTTGGGCCTGTCGACGCAGCCGACACCTGATTTACTCGCATTGTTAAGTACGATAAATACGAATGTAGCTTCTTTATCAAAGAGGTTAGATAAGTCTGAGTCACAGACACAGGTGTGGAAAAAGTCCATGGAAGAGGCTTTGTCTCAGATGCAGACCCCATCCTGGTCGCAAAAGCGGCCATTTACTCAAGTGGTAGATACTGATACCAACACGGACTCTGATTCCGAGGTCGATTTCACTGAGGCTGCTTTACATCCACGTTTAGTTAAGAGTATTCAGCACATGATTGTGGCTATAAAAGATGTTTTACACATTTCTGATGAACCTGCGGTACAGGAAACAAGGATTTGCTTGTTCAAGGGAAAAAAACCCGAGGTGAAGTCGCCCCCCTCTCATGAAATTAATACTCTTTGTGAAAAGGCTTGGGAGTCGCCGGACAAGATGTGGCAGATTCCCAAGAGGATTTACATGGCGTATCCTTTCCCCTCTGATGACAGGGAAAAATGTGAGGCGTCTCCAAAAGTTGACAAGGCTCTATCTCGTTTATCTAAAAGTGACGCTTCCGTCTCCTGACACGGCAGCTCTCAAAGATCCGGCGGATCGCAAGCTGGAGACGTCTCTGAAGTCCATTTTCGCTAATTCGGGTGCATTGCTCAGACCTGCTGTGGCGTCTGTATGGGTGAGTAGTGCTATTGCTAAATGGGCTGAGAATTTAGCTAATGATATGGATACCCTTGATAAAGATAATGTTCTTTTGACTCTTGGTTATATCAAGGATGCTGCAGATTACCTGAAGGATGCGGCGAGGGATGTTTGTCTCTTGGGATCAAGAGCCAATGCCATGTCGATATCGGCGTGGATCCATCAATGGAATGCTGATGCTGACTTCAAGAGAGCTATGGAAGATTTACCCTTCAAAGGTACTGTCTTGTTTGGGGACGGCTTGGCTGACCTGGTCTCTACCGCGACTGCGGGTAAGTCCTCTTTTCTTCCTTATGTTCCCACACAACAGAAAAAGGCACCATATCAGCAGATGCAGTCCTTTCGTTACAATAAATACAGGCGTGGAAAAGGTTCGTCCTTCCTCGCTTCAAAAGGTAGAGAAAGAGGAAGGAAGCCGCCTGCAGTGTCAGGCGCCCAGGACCAAAAGTCCTCCCCTGCCTCTACCAAGTCCACCGCATGACGCTGGGGCTTCCCTGGGGGAGTCCGGACCGGTGGGGGGCCTTCTGCGAATATTCAGTCAGGTCTGGATTCAATCAGACCTGGATCCTTGGGTCCTAGAGATTGTGTCTCAGGGATACAAGCTGGAGTTTCGGGAGATGCCCGCTCACCGGTTCTTCATTTCGGCCTACCAGTGGCTCTTCCGGACAGGGAGGTGGTGCTGGCAGCGATACAAAAATTGTGTCTACAAAGGGTCATTGTTCCCGTTACCTCGACCAAACGGGGGGAGGGGTTCTACTAGAGCCTCTTTGTTGTGCCGAAACCGGACGGTTCGGTCAGACCAATTCTGAATCTAAAATCCCTCAATCCATACTTGAAAGTTTTCAAGTTCAAGATGGAATCTCTTCAAGCTGTAATTGCCAGCCTAGAAGGGGGGGATTTTATGTAGTCAGTCGACATAAAGTATGCCTACTTACACGTCCCCATATCCTTCGCATCAGGCCTTCCTCAGGTTTGCGATACAGGATTCTCATTACCAATTTCAGACGTTGCCGTTTGGGCTTTCCACGGCTCCGAGGATTTTCACCAAAATCATGGCGGAAATAATGGTTCTCTTTCGCAAACAAGGGGTTACAATTATCCCGTACTTGGACGATCTCCTGATAAAGGCGAGGTCCAAGGAACGGTTGCTGAGAAGTGTAAATTTGTCACTGTCGGTTTTGCGACAGCACGGTTGGGTACTCAATTTGCCAAAATCTCAGTTGATTCCGACCACTCGGCTGCCTTGTCTGGGCATGATTCTGGACACGGATTTACAGAGAATATTTCTTCCAGAAGAAAAAGCTCTGGAACTGCAGACGATGGTCAGGGAACTTCTGAGGCCGACGAGTGTGTCAATCCATCACTGTACTCGGGTTCTGGGGAAAATGGTTGCGGCGTACGAAGCCATTCCATTTGGCAGGTTTCATGCCCGGGTGTTTCAGTGGGACTTGCTGAGCAAATGGTCCGGGTCTCACCTGCACATGCACCGTAAGATAAGTCTATCTCCCGGAGCCAGAATTTCTCTCCTGTGGTGGATGCAAAGTTCTCACCTCCTAGGGGGACGCCGATTCGGTATCCAGGATTGGGTACTTCTGACAACAGATGCAAGTCTCCGGGGCTGGGGCGCAGTCACCCAAGGAAGTAACTTCCAGGGGAAATGGTCGCTCCAGGAAGCTTGTCTCCACATAAATGTTCTCGAGTTAAGAGCCATTTACAACGGCCTGCTACAAGAAAGAAGCCTTCTTCAGGGTCGACCTGTCCTGGTGCAGTCAGACAACATCACAGCGGTGGCACATATAAACCGTCAAGGCGGAACAAGGAGCAGAGCGGCAATGGCAGAGGCCACAAGAATCCTTCGCTGGGCGGAACAACACGTGAGCGCCCTCTCAGCAGTCTTCCTACCGGGAGTGGACAACTGGGAAGCAGATTTCCTCAGCAGACACGATCTCCACTCGGGAGAGTGGGCTCTTCACCAAGAGGTATTTGCAGAGGTGACAAAACGTTGGGGAATTCCGTTGATCGACATGATGGCGTCTCGTCTCAACAAGAAGCTCCCGAGATATTGTTCCAGGTTAAGGGACCCCCAAGCAAGTGCAGTGGACGCCCTGGTGTCTCCGTGGGTGTTCCAGTCGGTGTATGTGTTCCCTCCACTTCCTCTCATTCCAAAGGTACTGGGGATCATTCGACGAGCAAGGGTTCAGGCGATTCTCGTCGTTCCAGATTGGCCAAGAAGGGCCTGGTACCCGGATCTTCAGGAATTACTGGTGGAAGATCCTTGGCCGCTTCCTCTAAGAGAGGACCTGTTGTTACAGGGTCCATGCGTGTTTCCAGACTTACCGCGGCTGCGTTTGACGGCATGGAGGTTGAGCGCCAGATCTTAGCTCGTAAGGGTATTCCCGGGGAGGTCATTCCCACTCTCATTAAGGCTAGGAAGGAGGTTACAGCGAAACATTATCACCGTATTTGGAGAAAGTATGTTTCCTGGTGTGAGTCTAAAATGGCTCCTGCGGAAGAATTTCACTTGGGTCGCTTTCTCTACTTTTTGCAGGCGGGAGTAGATGCAGACCTGAAATTAGGCTCCATCAAAGTGCAGATTTCGGCTTTGTCTATTTTCTTTCAAAAAGAATTAGCTGTCCTCCCAGAGGTTCAGCCTTTTGTGAAAGGAGTAATGCATATTAATCCTCCGTTTGTGCCTCCTGTAGCTCCATGGGATCTTGATGTGGTCTTACGGTTTCTCATGTCTTCCTGGTTTGAATCTTTGCGTAAGGTTGAGTTGAAATTTCTCACTTGGAAGGTAGTTATGCTGTTGGCGTCTGCCAGGCGAGTGTCAGAGTTGGCGGCCTTATCTCATAAGAGCCCGTACTTGATTTTTCATTCGGATAGGGCGGAATTGAGGACTCGTCAACAATTTCTGCCGAAGGTGGTTTCTTCATTTCACATTAACCAACCTATTGTGGCTACGGAGGCTGTGGCGATTCCAAAATCTCTGGATGTTGTGAGAGCTTTGAAGATCTACGTCACTAGGACTGCTGTTGCCAGAAAAACTGAGGCGCTGTTTGTCCTGTATGCTTCCAACAAGATTGGTCATGCTTCAAAACAGACTATTGCACGCTGGATTTGTAGTACGATTCAGCAGGCTTATTCTACGGCCGGGCTACCAGTGCCAAAGTCAGTAAAAGCCCATTCTACCAGGAAAGTGGGCTCATCTTGGGCGGCTGCCCGAGGCGTCTCGGCGTTACAGCTTTGCCAAGCAGCTACTTGGTCGTGTTCAAACACTTTTGCTAAGTTCTATAAGTTTGATACCCTGGCTGATGAGGACCTTGCGTTTGCTCAGTCGGTGCTGCAGAGTCGTCCGCACTCTCCCGCCCGTTCTGGAGCTTTGGTATAAACCCCATGGTCCTTTTGGAGTCCCCAGCATCCTCTAGGACGTAAGAGAAAATAGGATTTTGGTACCTACCGGTAAATCCTTTTCTCCTAGTCCGTAGAGGATGCTGGGTGCCCATCCCAGTGCGGACTGTTACTTGCAGTGTTTTCTTGCTGGTAAAATTTGTTTATACACAGGTTGTGTATTTCTTGTTTTCAGCTTGTTGCTGTTGTTACTTCATACTGTTATCTGGTTTACTGTTACTCCGGTTGTACGGTATGTTTGTGGTGTGGGCTGGTATGTTTGTAGCCCTTAGTTTAAACAAAAACCCTGTCCTCGAAATGTACGTGTCTCCTGGGCACAGTTCCTTTAACTGGGGTCTGGAGGAGGGGCATAGAGGGAGGAGCCAGTTCACACCCAGTTTAAGTCTTTTCAGTGTTCCCAAGCTCCTGCGGATCCCGTCTATACCCCATGGTCCTTTTGGAGTCTCCAGCATCCTCTACGGACTAGGAGAAAAGGATTTACCAGTAGGTACCAAAATCCTATTTTCCTTCTCTCTAAGTGTGTCCGTCTACTCGTGCACAGTTTCTAGACCGAGTCTGGTAGGGGGGGCATAGAGGGAGGAGCCAGCCCACACTCTTAAACTCTTAAAGTGCCAGTGGCTACCAACGGACCCGTCTATACCCCATGGTACTAAATGGAACCTTGGCATCCTCTATGGACTACCGGTAGGTAATTTTAAAATCCTATTTATTTTTGTAAAGAAATATTGACATGCTGGGGTTGCAAGGGGCAGGAGCTTAGTTTTTAAAGTTTCAGTTTAAGTGCCAAACTAAATGAAATACAATTTATATTCTTACATGGTTTTATCAAGCAGGGTGATCATTTTGAGTAACTAAGAAGCTGGCATGGAATTGTATGAGCCCTCAACCTAGAATAAAGTGTCTGACACATGATGCTGACTCAGGGTTAATAAAGGAAACATCTTGATCATGAGATGTTTTCTCATTTGTCTGTTTTGCAAAACACTTCTTGTGTATGATCACGGGTATATTGTGTGTTTACACTAAGCACACTATAAGCACTCAACAATCATCCTTCAGTAATCAGACTATATTTAAATATTGTTGATCCTACAGGAAAAGCTATATCAAACTAGAAGGAATTTGATACTATTGCACAATGTGTCATTAATGTTAAGAAAATATTGTGCAGAGATTTTTGTGTGAAAATGAAATCTGATCACACTGATGTGTCAAGCTTTTATGTGCCCTTTGTATATATATTTTTTTAACAAAATAAAATAAAAATAAATATATATATTAATATAATATATTCTATATCTCTGTATATGTAATTCAGTTTATGCGTAAGTGGTTTTCACCCATTACCGTGGTGTGTGTGTGTACAAGTCTAAACTGTTTTTGCCACTTAGTAACTTCAAGTTTCAATTCCTGTATTACAACCTCATTGTTAGTCTCACAGGAACTAGCCAAAGTTAATTGTGTATGATGGGTAATAAAAAAACAAAAAAAAACAAAACATGCTTACTGAGCATAATGTTACAATTTAATATAATTTATCTCATATCATGTATCAGTGCTATTTGGTTGCTTGAAAGATAGAAACCTTACACTTTGTTGCAGTGCATTGTTTTAGAGTACCTTGTATGGCTTTTATTACAATATTAATTTTTTTTTTTTTTTTTTTTTTTTTAAGGTGAAAGATCGCGGACCAGAGGCAACACGTAGATTTTTCAACTGGTTCTACTGGAGCATTAACCTGGGAGCAATCTTTTCTCTTGGTGGAATTGCATATGTACAACAAAATGTGGGATTCCTTATTGGATATATAATCCCCACAGTTTGCATTTGTGTGTCGTTTTTGGTGTTTATGTGTGGACAGACTGTCTTTATTACCAAGCCAGCAGACGGCAGTGCCTTTACAGACCTGTTTAGAATTCTGGGCTACTCTTGCTGTTCATGGAGACGTTCTACAGAAAACCCAAGAAACGTGTATGTATGATCTGACGACTTTTTCTAAATATTGGCTTTATACTTCTAAGCATTAGCTGAGCAATACAGCCATGCCTTGCATGCAATAAATGGACCAAACAGTGTCTAAATAGCAGTCAGCATCTTCTCTCCACTGCAAGTAGTTATGGCATCATTGGAACAATTACTGTTTTGCTGTATCAGTTTATATGCTTTTACTAGCATTAACAATAACTCTTGTATTGAGCAGTGTCAGGGATACTAGTAGGTATCCCTAATTTTGCACTCTGACTATGGCCAGAGGAAGTAAATTGATTAACCTTGATTGTATCATACTAGCAGCAGGACTGTGATCATGCAGATCTCCAAGTCCTGATCCAGTGAGGGCAGAGTCGATTATAATACACTGAATATTATCTCTCTATGCCCGTTGTACGATACACTTATCTTCACTGCAACTACTCGTTGTATATACAAAGGGCCACAAGTACCCAAACAAACTATCACAAGTTTGCAGGCTTGGCGACACAAACTACCATGCAGTTTCCTTCATTTAAACCCAGATCCTAGCAATCAATAATAGCCAAAGGCTCAGGCCGGATACACATAAGAACGATATGTACTCCAGCCGACAGCACGCCTGATTGTACGATATATTGTGCCGCTGTTCAATTTGGTGAACAGCAGTGCAGTATACTGTTATCTGCTGCATGCTGGATGACGCAGGGAAAGGTCTGCGGGAATGTGCGATCAGCCGCACACACTATGCGGTGTGTCCAGTGTATTGGTCCGCTGCTACTGATGGACAAACCTGTTGCAATTTTATATAAAAAAACTCAATATAAAACAGACTATTCTGTACTGGGGGCACAGCTGGTAAATTATGGCGTGGTCTTTGATTTAGATTGATCCCTAAAATCTGACGGAACAAAAGACACCCATACCTTCTATCTGCTTTCCTCCCAATATCGTTTTGTTGTAAACCTGTTTCTGCTGACTGGCTGACCAGTTAATTAAATACCGGTCCATATTACTTTATTAC
The DNA here is from genome assembly GCF_028390025.1 of Pseudophryne corroboree. Taxonomy (NCBI): domain Eukaryota; kingdom Metazoa; phylum Chordata; class Amphibia; order Anura; family Myobatrachidae; genus Pseudophryne; species Pseudophryne corroboree. The sequence continues at coordinate 327,011,091 of NC_086444.1, read as the reverse complement.
AATTAACAGTACATAATTCCCTCTGTGTAATAATTACATAAAATATGGCATGTTTACATTAATCTCCATTATTTAAGCTATAATATGAGTGTAATTATGACATAGCTTGAAGGTATGTTTAGATACAGGCAATTCTACTGGTAACGGAATCGACCTTTCACAGTGGTAAACTCTATTCATTATACAATAGCCACTAATAATAATAAATCCTTTTACAATAGCCCTCAATAAACCCCATATAAAATACTCTCAGAATAGCTTAAGTGACATCTTGTGTAATTTTCCTTGATAAATCAGCCTACTTTTAAAGTTTGTAACGGAATCACCATTCATGAGTTACTTTGTGTGTGTGTGTGTGTGTGTGTGTGTGCACAAAATTCATCATTTCCGTTTCCAGAATTAACTCTAGAGGAGATATTCAATTGTTTGAAAAGTCAGTTGGATGTCTGTTTTTTCCTATCTAATAGGCATGAAAAAACAGATGCCCAACCGACTTTTCAAGCATTTGAATCCCCCCCAGTTGTTCACAATTTTATTGCAAGATTAAACATCCTGGGGATACATCTACTTACAGTATGGGCTCGATTCAATTCAGCAACAGTTGAATAGTGCCAGGAATTTGCTCCCTGCGCTATTCAATACAGCGACTAGGTACCCTCAATTGTCAGGAATTCTTCTCTCAGCCCCGGGGGGTGAGAGAAGAAAACCGACAAAAGAGCTGCCGCGCGGCCGGTGCGAGGCTGATTCTGTCCGGAATCGGCATCGCCGTGGGTAGTTAAGTCGGAGAATGCTCGTTCTCCCAACAAAACAACCTGTTAAGACGACGAGAACGGGTATTCTCCGACTTTACTTTAGCTGAATTGAATAGCGTCTGGAGTTAATTCCTGGCGCTATTCAACTGTTGCTGAATTGAATCGACCCCAATGTTTGGTAATAGTGTGCAAAGTTGTTTAACCTAGCTTATTTTTTATAAAGTAATGAAATCAAGTAAGGAAATCAAGTGGGTAATGAGCATGGTAAATTTTTATATAAAACTGAATTTTGAGGTAATATCTCAATCTAATTTTATTGTACGTTTTAATTTAACCATATAATGGAGAGAGAATTATTTATGGATGTTAAATTGCTTATTAACATTATATTAACTCTGATATTGAGATATTATGTAATATAATCAAACACACTTTCCTTGCTTTATATGCAAAGGAATGAAAGCCTGTCTATATAATAATGTTTTCCTTCAGTGAACACTGATAATTTAAAGAGCCCTAACATGAAGTACTAGATAACAAATGAACTGCTTTTCTTTATTAGCAAATTAGAGCACTTCATCGGATTGATAATGCGAACTAGAGATGAGCGGGTTCGGTTTCTCTGAATCCGAACCCGCACGAACTTCATGTTTTTTTTCACGGGTCCGAGCGACTCGGATCTTCCCGCCTTGCTCGGTTAACCCGAGCGCGCCCGAACGTCATCATGACGCTGTCGGATTCTCGCGAGACTCGGATTCTATATAAGGAGCCGCGCGTCGCGTCGGCGTCCTCTCCGTTATAGTAGAAAAGAGTAAAGACTGAGTGACTTAGTTATAATTGTGGGGAGGATTGGGGACGGGGAGCAGCTGTTAGGGAGTACAGTGATTTAGATTAGGAGAGAGAGAGAGAGAGATTGACCTGATTTACTGGAGCTTAGGAGTACTGTAGAAGAGAGTGCAGAGTTTACTAGTGACTGACCACAGTGACCACCAGACAGTGCAGTTTTATTTAATATATCCGTTCTCTGCCTGAAAAAAACGATACACACAGTGACTCAGTCACATACCATATCTGTGTGCACTGCTCAGCCCAGTGTGCTGCATCATCTATGTATATATTATATATCTGACTGTGCTCAGCTCACACAGCTTATAATTGTGGGGGAGACTGGGGAGCACTGCAGTGCCAGTTATAGGTTATAGCAGGAGCCATGAGTACAAGACAGTCACATACCATATCTGTGTGCACTGCTCAGCCCAGTGTGCTGCATCATCTATGTATATATATCTGACTGTGCTCAGCTCACACAGCTTATAATTGTGGGGGAGACTGGGGAGCACTGCAGTGCCAGTTATAGGTTATAGCAGGAGCCAGGAGTACATATTATATTAAAATTAAACAGTGCACACTTTTGCTGCAGGAGTGCCACTGCCAGTGTGACTGACCAGTGACCTGACCACACTGACCACCAGTATAGTTAGTAGTATACTATATTGTGATTGCCTGAAAAAGTTAAACACTCATCGTGTGACTTCACTTGTGTGGTGTTTTTTTTTTTATTCTATAAAAAACTCATTCTGCTGACACAGTGTCCAGCAGGTCCGTCATTATATAATATATATACCTGTCCGGCTGCAGTAGTGATATATATATATTTTTTATATCATTATTTATCATCCAGTCGCAGCAGACACAGTACGGTAGTTCACGGCTGTAGCTACCTCTGTGTCGGCACTCGGCAGTCCGTCCATAATTGTATACCACCTAACCGTGGTTTTTTTTTCTTTCTTCTTTATACATACATACTACGACATCTCTTTATCAACCAGTCTATATTAGCAGCAGACACAGTACAGTACGGTAGTTCACGGCTGTGGCTACCTCTGTGTCGGCACTCGGCAGTCCGTCCATAATTGTATACCACCTAACCGTGGTTTTTTTTTCTTTCTTTATACGTACATACTACGACATCTCTTTATCAACCAGTCTATATTAGCAGCAGACACAGTACAGTACGGTAGTTCACGGCTGTGGCTACCTCTGTGTCGGCACTCGGCAGTCCGTCCATAATTGTATACCACCTAACCGTCGTTTTTTTTTCTTTCTTCTTTATACGTACATACTACGACATCTCTTTATCAACCAGTCTATATTAGCAGCAGACACAGTACAGTACAGTAGTTCACGGCTGTGGCTACCTCTGTGTCGGCACTCGGCAGTCCGTCCATAATTGTATACCACCTAACCGTGGTTTTTTTTTCTTTCTTCTTTATACGTACATACTACGACATCTCTTTATCAACCAGTCTATATTAGCAGCAGACACAGTACAGTACGGTAGTTCACGGCTGTGGCTACCTCTGTGTCGGCACTCGGCAGTCCGTCCATAATTGTATACCACCTAACCGTGGTTTTTTTTTCTTTCTTCTTTATACGTACATACTACGACATCTCTTTATCAACCAGTCTATATTAGCAGCAGGTACAGTACGGTAGTTCACGGCTGTGGCTACCTCTGTGTCGGCACTCGGCAGTCCGTCCATAATTGTATACCACCTACCCGTGTTTTTTTTTTCTTTCTTCTTTATACATACATACTACGACATTTCTTTATCAACCAGTCTATATTAGCAGCAGACACAGTACAGTACGGTAGTTCACGGCTGTGGCTACCTCTGTGTCGGCACTCGGCAGTCCGTCCATAATTGTATACTAGTATCCATCCATCTCCATTGTTTACCTGAGGTGCCTTTTAGTTGTGCCTATTAAAATATGGAGAACAAAAATGTTGAGGTTCCAAAATTAGGGAAAGATCAATATCCACTTCCACCTCGTGCTGAAGCTGCTGCCACTAGTCATGGCCGAGACGATGAAATGCCAGCAACGTCGTCTGCCAAGGCCGATGCCCAATGTCATAGTACAGAGCATGTCAAATCCAAAACACCAAATATCCGTAAAAAAAGGACTCCAAAACCTAAAATAAAATTGTCGGAGGAGAAGCGTAAACTTGCCAATATGCCATTTACCACACGGAGTGGCAAGGAACGGCTAAGGCCCTGGCCTATGTTCATGGCTAGTGGTTCAGCTTCACATGAGGATGGAAGCAATCAGCCTCTCGCTAGAAAAATGAAAAGACTCAAGCTGGCAAAAGCACAGCAAAGAACTGTGCGTTCTTCGAAATCCCAAATCCACAAGGAGAGTCCAATTGTGTCGGTTGCGATGCCTGACCTTCCCAACACTGGACGTGAAGAGCATGCGCCTTCCACCATTTGCACGCCCCCTGCAAGTGCTGGAAGGAGCACCCGCAGTCCAGTTCCTGATAGTCAGATTGAAGATGTCAGTGTTGAAGTACACCAGGATGAGGAGGATATGGGTGTTGCTGGCGCTGGGGAGGAAATTGACCAGGAGGATTCTGATGGTGAGGTGGTTTGTTTAAGTCAGGCACCCGGGGAGACACCTGTTGTCCGTGGGAGGAATATGGCCGTTGACATGCCAGGTGAAAATACCAAAAAAATCAGCTCTTCGGTGTGGAGGTATTTCACCAGAAATGCGGACAACAGGTGTCAAGCCGTGTGTTCCCTTTGTCAAGCTGTAATAAGTAGGGGTAAGGACGTTAACCACCTCGGAACATCCTCCCTTATACGTCACCTGCAGCGCATTCATAATAAGTCAGTGACAAGTTCAAAAACTTTGGGTGACAGCGGAAGCAGTCCACTGACCAGTAAATCCCTTCCTCTTGTAACCAAGCTCACGCAAACCACCCCACCAACTCCCTCAGTGTCAATTTCCTCCTTCCCCAGGAATGCCAATAGTCCTGCAGGCCATGTCACTGGCAATTCTGACGATTCCTCTCCTGCCTGGGATTCCTCCGATGCATCCTTGCGTGTAACGCCTACTGCTGCTGGCGCTGCTGTTGTTGCTGCTGGGAGTCGATGGTCATCCCAGAGGGGAAGTCGTAAGACCACTTTTACTACTTCCACCAAGCAATTGACTGTCCAACAGTCCTTTGCGAGGAAGATGAAATATCACAGCAGTCATCCTACTGCAAAGCGGATAACTGAGGCCTTGGCATCCTGGGTGGTGAGAACCGTGGTTCCGGTATCCATCATTACTGCAGAGCCAACTAGAGACTTGTTGGAGGTACTGTGTCCCCGGTACCAAATACCATCTAGGTTCCATTTCTCTAGGCAGGCGATACCGAAAATTTACACAGACCTCAGAAAAAGAGTCACCAGTGTCCTAAAAAATGCAGCTGTACCCAATGTCCACTTAACCACGGACATGTGGACAAGTGGAGCAGGGCAGGGTCAGGACTATATGACTGTGACAGCCCACTGGGTAGATGTATGGACTCCCGCCGCAAGAACAGCAGCGGCGGCACCAGTAGCAGCATCTCGCAAACGCCAACTCTTTCCTAGGCAGGCTACGCTTTGTATCACCGGTTACCAGAATACGCACACAGCTGAAAACCTCTTACGGCAACTGAGGAAGATCATCGCGGAATGGCTTACCCCAATTGGACTCTCCTGTGGATTTGTGGCATCGGACAACGCCAGCAATATTGTGTGTGCATTAAATATGGGCAAATTCCAGCACGTCCCATGTTTTGCACATACCTTGAATTTGGTGGTGCAGAATTATTTAAAAAACGACAGGGGCGTGCAAGAGATGCTGTCGGTGGCCAGAAGAATTGCGGGACACTTTCGGCGTACAGGCACCACGTACAGAAGACTGGAGCACCACCAAAAACTACTGAACCTGCCCTGCCATCATCTGAAGCAAGAAGTGGTAACGAGGTGGAATTCAACCCTCTATATGCTTCAGAGGTTGGAGGAGCAGCAAAAGGCCATTCAAGCCTATACAATTGAGCACGATATAGGAGGTGGAATGCACCTGTCTCAAGCGCAGTGGAGAATGATTTCAACGTTGTGCAAGGTTCTGATGCCCTTTGAACTTGCCACACGTGAAGTCAGTTCAGACACTGCCAGCCTGAGTCAGGTCATTCCCCTCATCAGGCTTTTGCAGAAGAAGCTGGAGACATTGAAGGAGGAGCTAACACGGAGCGATTCCGCTAGGCATGTGGGACTTGTGGATGGAGCCCTTAATTCGCTTAACAAGGATTCACGGGTGGTCAATCTGTTGAAATCAGAGCACTACATTTTGGCCACCGTGCTCGATCCTAGATTTAAAGCCTACCTTGGATCTCTCTTTCCGGCAGACACAAGTCTGCTGGGGTTGAAAGACCTGCTGGTGAGAAAATTGTCAAGTCAAGCGGAACGCGACCTGTCAACATCTCCTCCTTCACATTCTCCCGCAACTGGGGGTGCGAGGAAAAGGCTCAGAATTCCGAGCCCACCCGCTGGCGGTGATGCAGGGCAGTCTGGAGCGACTGCTGATGCTGACATCTGGTCCGGACTGATGGACCTGACAACGATTACGGATACGGACATGTCGTCTACTGGCACTGCATATGATTCTCTCCCCATTGAAAGAATGGTGGAGGATTATATGAGTGACCGCATCCAAGTAGGCACGTCGCACAGTCCGTACTTATACTGGCAGGAAAAAGAGGCAATTTGGAGGCCCTTGCACAAACTGGCTTTATTCTACCTAAGTTGCTCTCCCACAAGTGTGTACTCCGAAAGAGTGTTTAGTGCCGCCGCTCACCTTGTCAGCAATCGGCGTACGAGGTTACATCCAGAAAATGTGGAGAAGATGATGTTCATTAAAATGAATTATAATCAATTCCTCCGCGGAGACATTGACCAGCAGCAATTGCCTCCACAAAGTACACAGGGAGCTGAGATGGTGGATTCCAGTGGGGACGAATTGATAATCTGTGAGGAGGGGGATGTACACGGTGATATATCGGAGGATGATGATGAGGTGGACATCTTGCCTCTGTAGAGCCAGTTTGTGCAAGGAGAGATTAATTGCTTCTTTTTTGGTGGGGGTCCAAACCATCCCGTCATTTCAGTCACAGTCGTGTGGCAGACCCTGTCACTGAAATGATGGGTTGGTTAAAGTGTGCATGTCCTGTTTATACAACATAAGGGTGGGTGGGAGGGCCCAAGGACAATTCCATCTTGCACCTCTTTTTTCTTTTATTTTTCTTTGCGTCATGTGCTGTTTGGGGAGGGTTTTTTGGAAGGGACATCCTGCGTGACACTGCAGTGCCACTCCTAAATGGGCCCGGTGTTTGTCGGCCACTAGGGTCGCTAATCTTGCTCACACAGCTACCTCATTGCGCCTCTTTTTTTCTTTGCGTCATGTGCTGATTGGGGAGGGTTTTTTGGAAGGGACATCCTGCGTGACACTGCAGTGCCACTCCTAAATGGGCCCGGTGTTTGTCGGCCACTAGGGTCGCTAATCTTGCTCACACAGCTACCTCATTGCGCCTCTTTTTTTCTTTGCGTCATGTGCTGATTGGGGAGGGTTTTTTGGAAGGGACATCCTGCGTGACACTGCAGTGCCACTCCTAAATGGGCCCGGTGTTTGTGTCGGCCACTAGGGTCGCTAATCTTACTCACACAGCTACCTCATTGCGCCTCTTTTTTTCTTTGCGTCATGTGCTGATTGGGGAGGGTTTTTTGGAAGGGACATCCTGCGTGACACTGCAGTGCCACTCCTAAATGGGCCCGGTGTTTGTGTTGGCCACTAGGGTCGCTTATCTTACTCACACAGTCAGCTACCTCATTGCGCCTCTTTTTTTCTTTGCGTCATGTGCTGTTTGGGGAGGGTTTTTTGGAAGGGACATCCTGCGTGACACTGCAGTGCCACTCCTAAATGGGCCCGGTGTTTGTGTCGGCCACTAGGGTCGCTTATCTTACTCACACAGTCAGCTACCTCATTGCGCCTCTTTTTTTCTTTGCGTCATGTGCTGTTTGGGGAGGGTTTTTTGGAAGGGACATCCTGCGTGACACTGCAGTGCCACTCCTAGATGGGCCAGGTGTTTGTGTCGGCCACTAGGGTCGCTTAGCTTAGTCATCCAGCGACCTCGGTGCAAATTTTAGGACTAAAAATAATATTGTGAGGTATTCAGAATAGACTGAAAATGAGTGGAAATTATGGTTTTTGAGGTTAATAATAATATGGGATCAAAATGACCCCCAAATTCTATGATTTAAGCTGTTTTTTAGGGTTTTTTGAAAAAAACACCCGAATCCAAAACACACCCGAATCCGACAAAAAAAATTCGGTGAGGTTTTGCCAAAACGCGGTCGAACCCAAAACACGGCCGCGGAACCGAACCCAAAACCAAAACACAAAACCCGAAAAATTTCAGGCGCTCATCTCTAATGCGAACATCTTATACCTGTGGTGACTTTATGTTTTAGGCTCTCTGTCCATATTTTCATGGAATTGCCCATACTTAATTTCTCCAAAACCATAAGTCCTAGCGATTCCCAAATGACACACAACCTGCATATAGACTTCAAATATGTTTATAGGATTTCGGGTGCCCCTAACTACAGATGTGTCCACATACACCTTTCCTATATACTGCCATGTGATGAACGGTTTGGCATTTAGCCATGCTTTCTGATTTTTCTACATTTGTTTCTCTAACGTCCTAGAGGATGCTGGGGACTCCGTAAGGACCATGGGGATAGACGGGCTCCGCAGGAGACATGGGCACTTTAAGAAAGACTTTAGGTCTGGGTGTGCACTGGCTCCTCCCTCTATGCCCCTCCTCTAGACCTCAGTTTGATACTGTGCCCAGAGGAGATGGGTGCACTTCAGGGAGCTCTCCTGAGCTTCCTGACAGAAAGTATATTTGTTAGGTTTTTTATTTTCAGGGAGCCTGCTGGCAAGACTCCCTGCATCGAGGGACTGAGGGGAGAGAAGCAGACCTACTTCTGTGAGTTTCAAGGCTCTGCTTCTTAGGCTACTGGACACCATTAGCCCCAGAGGGATTGGTACGCAGGTCTCACCCTTGCCGTCCGTCCCAGAGCCGCACCGCCGTCCCCCTCTCAGAGCCGGAAGATAGAAGCCGGGTGAGTATGAGAAGAAGACTTCAGAGGCGGCAGAAGACTTCTTGATCTTCACTGAGGTAACGCACAGCACTGCAGCTGTGCGCCATTGCTCCCATACACCTCACACACGGCAGTCACTGTAAGGGTGCAGGGCGCAGGGGGGGCGCCCTAGGCAGCATGTAGACCTCTTTTGGCAAAAATATGTATATGTACAGCTGGGCACTGTACGTATATAAGAGCCCCCGCCAAATTTTGAGATTTTCAGCGGGACAGAAGCCCGCCGCCGAGGGGGCGGGGCTTCTCCCTCAGCACTCACAGCGCCATTTTTTTCTCCACAGCACCGCTGAGAGGAAGCTCCCCGGACTCTCCCCTGCTTATACCACGGTAGACAGAGGGTTTTAAAGAAGAGGGGGGGCACAAAATTGGCGCATATTGTATATGTAAACAGTGCTATCTGGGTAAACATACTATTATTGTGTTTTTGTCCTGGGTCATACAGCGCTGGGGTGTGTGCTGGCATACTCTCTCTCTGTCTCTCCAAAGGGCCTGGTGGGGAGAGACAGAGAGAGTGGTGGGGTGTCTTCAGATAAGAGTTTCCCTGTGTGTGTTGTGTCGGTACGCGTGTGTCGACATGTCTGAGGTAGGAGGCTCACCTAGAGAGGAGGGGGAGCATATGAATGTGAGGTCTCCGTTGGCGGTGCCGACACCTGACTGGGTGTATATGTGGAATGTTATAAGTGCTAGTGTGAACTTATTGCACAAGAGATTAGACAAAGCTAAGGCTAAGGGACAGACGGGGAGTGAACCTGTGTCTGTCCCTATGTCGCCGGGACCTTCAGGGTCTCAGAAGCGCCCACTATCCCAAATAGCAGACACTGATACCGACACAGATTCGGACTCCACTGTCGACTACGATGATGTAAAGTTACAGCCGAAAGTGGCAAAATGTATTCGATATATGATTATTGCAATAAAAGAAGTGTTGCATATCACAGAGGAACCCCCTGTCCCTGACACGAGGGTACACATGTATAAGGGAAAAAAGCCTGAGGTAACTTTTCCCTTCTCACATGAGTTGAACGAATTATGTGAAAAAGCTTGGGAATCTCCAGACAAAAAACTATAGATTCCCAAAAGGATTCTTATGGCGTATCCTTTCCCGCCAATGGACAGGGTACGGTGGGAATCATCCCCTAAGGTGGACAAAGTGTTGACACGCTTGGCAAAAAAGATAGCGCTGCCATCACAAGATACGGCTACCCTCAAGGATCCTGCAGACCGCAAGCAGGAGATTACCTTGAAATCCATTTACACACATTCTGGTACTTTACTTAGACCGGCAATTGCGTCGGCCTGGGTTTGTAGCGCGGTTGCAGCATGGACAGATTCCTTATCGGCGGAGATTGAAACCCTAGATAAGGATACCATTTTATTGACCTAGGCCATATAAAGGATGCTGTCTTTTATATATGAGGGATGCTCTAAGACATTAATTTAATGGGTTCCAGAATAAACGCTATGTCAATCTCTGCTAGACGAGTCCTCTGGACCCGGCAGTGGACAGGTGATGCCGACTCAAAAAGACATATGGAGGTTTTACCTTACAAGGGGGAGCAATTGTTTGGGGAAGGTCTCTCGGACCTGGTCTCCACAGCTACGGCAGGTAAATCAAATTTTTTGCCTTATGTTCCCTCACAATCTAAGAAAGCGCCACATTATCAAATGCAGTCCTTTCGTTCAAATAAAAGCAAAAGAGTGCGTGGATCGTCCTTTCTTGCCAGAGGTAAAAAGCTGCACAGCTAGTTCCCAAGAACAGAAATCCTCCCCGACCTCTGCAAAATCCTCCGCATGACGCTGGGGCTCCGCTGGGGGAGTCCGCCCCAGTGGGGGCACGTCTTCGACTTTTAAGCCACATCTGGGTTCATTCACAGGTGGATCCCTGGGCAATAGAAATTGTTTCTCAGGGATACAAGCTGGAATTCGAAGAGGTGCCTCCTCGCCGATTTTTCAAATCTGCTCTACCGACTTCTCCACTAGAAAGGGAGATAGTGTTAAATGCTATTCACAAATTGTGTCTTCAACAAGTGGTGGTCGAAGTTCCCCTACTTCAGAGAGGGAAGGGATACTACTCCACCCTGTTTGTAGTTCCGAAACCGGACGGTTCGGTCAGACCCATATTGAATTTAAAATCCCTGAACCTATACTTAAAACGGTTCAAGTTCAAAATGGAATCGCTCAGAGTGGTCATCGCCAGCCTGGAAGGGGGGGATTTTATGGTATCCCTGGACATAAATGATGCATACCTTCATGTTCCCATATATCCTTATCAGGCGTTCCTGAGGTTTGCGGTACAGGATTGTCATTACCAATTTCAGACGTTGCCGTTTGGGTTTTCCACGGCCCCGAGGATTTTCACAAAGGTAATGGCGGAAATGATGGTGCTCCTGCGCAAGCAGGGTGTCACAATTATCCCGTACTTGGACGATCTCCTCATAAAAGCGAGATCACGAGAGCAGTTACTGAACAGTGTGTCACTTTCAGTGAAGGTGTTACAGCAACACGGCTGGATTCTCAATATCCCGAAGTCGCAGCTGGTTCTTACGACTCGTCTGAGCTTCTTGGGCATGGTTCTGGACACAGACCAGAAAAAGGCTTTTCTCCCGATAGAAAATGCTCAGGAACTCATGATTCTAGTCAAGAACCTATTGAAGCCAAAACAAGTATCTGTGCATCATTGCACTCAAGTCCTGGGAAAAATGGTGGCAACATACGAGGCCATTCCCTTTGGCAGGTTCCATGCAAGGACCTTCCAATGGGACCTATTGGACAAGTGGTCCGGATCACATCTACAAATTCATCAGCGGATCACCCTGTCCCCCAGGGCCAGGGTATCTCTCCTGTGGTGGCTGCAGATTGCTCACCTTTTGGAAGGATGCAGGTTCGGCGTTCAGGATTGGATCCTGGTGACCACGGACGCGAGCCTCAGAGGGTGGGGAGCAGTCACAAGGGGAAGAAACTTCCAAGGACTCTGGACAAGTCAAGAGACTTGTCTTCACATAAACATCCTGGAACTGAGGGCCATATACAACGCCCTACGGCAGGCAGAGAACTTACTTCGTGACCAACCAGTTCTGATCCAGTCAGACAACATCACTGCAGTGGCTCATGTAAACCGCCGAGGCGGCACAAGGAGCAGGGTGGCAATGACGGAAGCCACCAAGATTCTTCGCTGGGCGGAAAATCATGTAAGCGCGCTGTCAGCTGTGTTCATTCCGGGAGTGGACAACTGGGAAGCAGACTTCCTCAGCAGACACGACCTGCATCCAGGGGAGTGGGGACTTCATCGGGAAGTCTTTGCACAGATTGCAAGTCAGTGGGGACTGCCCCAGATAGACATGATGGCATCCCGTCTCAACAAAAAGCTACAGAGGTATTGCGCCAGATCAAAAGATACTCAGGCAGTAGCAGTAGATGCCCTGGTGACACCGTGGGTGTTCCAGTCGGTTTATGTGTTTCCTCCTCTTCCTCTTATACCCAAGGTATTGAGAATAATAAGAAAAAGAGGAGTGAGAACAATTCTCATTGTTCCTGATTGGCCAAGAAGGACCGGGTATCCGGATCTGCTGGATTTGCTCACAGAAGATCCGTGGCCTCTTCCTCTACGACAGGACCTGTTACAACAGGGGCCATGTCTGTTCCAAGACTTACCGCGGCTGCGTTTGACGGCATGGCGGTTGAACGCCGGATCCTAGCGGAAAAAGGAATTCCGGATGAGGTCATTCCTAAGCTGATAAAGGCTAGGAAGGACGTGACATCTAAACATTATCACCGAATATGGCGTAAATATGTTTCTTGGTGTGAGGCCAGGAATGCTCCTACGGAAGAATTCCATCTAGGCCGTTTTCTTCACTTCCTACAATCTGGAGTGAATTTGGGCCTAAAATTAGGCTCCATTAAAGTTCAGATTTCGGCCTTATCCATTTTCTTTCAAAAGGATTTGGCCTCTTTACCTGAAGTACAGACTTTTGTGAAGGGAGTACTGCATATTCAGCCTCCTTTTGTACCTCCGGTGGCGCCTTGGGACCTTAACGTGGTGTTAAGTTTCCTTAAGTCACATTGGTTTGAACCACTTAAATCAGTGGAGTTGAAATATCTCACTTGGAAGGTGGTCATGTTGTTAGCCTTGGCTTCGGCTAGGCGAGTTTCGGAACTGGCGGCTTTATCACATAAAAGCCCCTATCTGGCTTTCCATATGGATAGAGCGGAATTGCGGACCCGTCCTCAATTCCTACCTAAGGTGGTTTCATCCTTTCATATGAACCAACCTATTGTCGTGCCTGTGGCTACACGTGACTTGGAGGATTCAGAGTCCCTAGATGTGGTCAGGGCTTTGAAAATTTACGTGGCCAGAACGGCTAGGATCAGAAAAACAGAAGCACGGTTTGTCCTGTATGCAGCCAACAAGGTTGGCGGCCCTGCTTCAAAGCAGACTATCGCTCGCTGGATCTGTAACCCGATTCAGCAGGTGCATTCTACGGCAGGTTTGCCGTTACCGAAATCGGTTAGGGCCCATTCCACTAGGAAGGTGGGCTCGTCTTGGGCGGCTGCCCGAGTGGTCTCGGCACTACAGCTGTGCCGAGCTGCTACTTGGTCGGGGTCAAACACCTTTGCAAAGTTCTATAAGTTTGATACCTTGGCTGAGGAGAACCTCCTGTTTGCTCAATCGGTGCTGCAGAGTCATCTGCACTCTCCCGCCCGTTTGGGAGCTTTGGTATAATCCCCATGGTCCTTACGGAGTCCCCAGCATCCTCTAGGACGTTAGAAAAAATAAGATTTTAAACCTACCGGTAAATCTTTTTCTCGTAGTCCGTAGAGGATGCTGGGCACCCGTCCCAAGTGCGGACTACTTCTGCGAGACTTGTATATAGTTTTGCTTACATAAGGGTTATGTTATAGTTCCATCAGGTTGGACTGATGCTACGTTATTTTTTCATACTGTTAACTGTTTACTTGATACACAAGTTATACGGTGTGGCTGGTATGAATCTTGCCCTTGGATTAACAAAAATCCTTTCCCCGTACTGTCCATCTCCTCTGGGCACAGTTTCTCTAACTGAGGTCTAGAGGAGGGGCATAGAGGGAGGAGCCAGTGCACACCCAGACCTAAAGTCTTTCTTAAAGTGCCTGTCTCCTGCGGAGCCCGTCTATCCCCATGGTCCTTACGGAGTGCCCAGCATCCTCTACGGACTACGAGAAAAAGATTTACCGGTAGGTTTAAAATCTTTTCTGTAATATGCTACTTTATACATATTCTATTATGTCAAACACTCTTAAAATTCATCCATTTGCTACTCGTAGCTTAATCGTGTTATGCATGGCGTGCCAAATTGAGGAAAATAGAAAAGGGGTATGTGGACACATCTGTATTAGAGAAATATTACATTTATGTCAAAACCAGATAAATTATGGTAAGAACTTGATATCTGCTTTATGTGCAGCCACATCTGGTGATTAGACTGCTGAATGCTGCTACTGTGTTCAATACCAGCTTTCCATTGCAGATTAATCAGTATGCAAGCCTAGACAAAAGGATTTTTGTTATCCATCCTGTCCAGGTATTAACATTTTCCTGCTAACAGGTTATTCGAAGAGTTGTATATTTTAATGAATCACACCAGACTATCCTTCTCTGCTTTCCATTCAGTCACCTCTGATTTTATAACTAAACTTAAAGGCATCCAGATTACCTGCCCTCAGTGGTCCTATCTTCAAAACCAATTTATATATACATTTATCATTTGAGCAAAATTTTAATTATTGGCAGTTATTTCCTCTCTACAATGCCCTAACATGCCTATATATCTTATCCTATTGTGGGTCATGCTTATTCCTTTTTACATTGTGCTTGGTTGAATGTGTGCTCACCCCATGCCCATGTGCAGCCAAACCCAGGCTTCTGGACACTATTTACCTTGGCACAACTAAGCCTGGGGCTGGAAAATGCATCTTGAGGAGTTTGTTAATGTTGCATATTCGGCCTGCTGGCTAATGTAATTTGTATTTTTTCCTCTTACATCCTTGGCGGATACTGGGTAAGGTCTTTAGAACGATGGGGTAAAGATGGCTCCAAAGGAGCCGGTGCACTTTAAACCAAACTTTAGTGTATGCAGGCTCCTCCCCCCCTATACCCCCGCCGACTAGCCAGTTTAGAAAAAAGTGCCCTCAGAGGTGGTCACTTTTCTCTGGAGGGCTCCAGAGTTTTCTTTCAGTGTTGGCGCATGGCTTTGCAATTATGGGACCATTGCTCTGGGGGGTGGAGGCACTGATATAGGGCCACCAGATGTACTTAGAGGGCAGAGGGGCTATTTTACTCAAACTTCAGGCAGTGCAACAGAGGAGCAGGAACAGAGCATGATCAGCAGCAGGGGACGTTAAGGGGGGAGTGCTCCCAGAAAATGGGTCCTCTTTAGGGGCTCAGTTTTTTATATATATATATATATATATATATATATATATATATATATATATATATATATATATATATATATATATATATATATATATATATATATATATATATATATATATATATATTTATATATATATATATATTTATATATATATATATATTTATATATATATATATATTTATATATATATATATATATATATATATATATATATATTTATATATATTTATATATATTTATATATATATATATATATATATATATATATATATATATATATATTTATATATTTATATATATATATATATATTTATATATATATATATATATATATATATATATATATATTATATTAGCCCAGTCTCTATTATAATACTAGGGCAGTGTGCTGGTTTCTTTTCCCTGTGGGCCTTCTCCTACCGGTTAGAGGGGATAAGGCTTTTTTTGTTTTTCCTGTGTGAATACCTTGTATGAGTGTGGTATTTTATGATGGCAGGTAAAACATTAAAATGCATTTTCTGTACTCAGGAGTTAACACCAGCGTTTGTGGGGATTCTTGTATGTTATTTATGCAATGAATCCTCACAAAGCAGCAGCACATTGCAGGAGACTGCTCCAACTTGGCTTCTCACTTTTAAGGGTGTTCTGGCTGACATCTCTGCTGAATTGGCTACGGCTAAAAGGGAGAGATCGGTTGCAGAAGTCTAAGTGCTAGCCAGATTCCGCATGCCTAGACTCTGATGCTAGCTCACCTACTCAAGTCAGACTCTGAGGAGGAGTTATCTGATTTGGAGGGGGAGGAGGGCGACTTGGAGGGCACAGGGGATAGTGCCCAGGCCCAAGGTGTAGAATCTTTAATTTTTGCTATCAGAGGTGCTGCAGATACCTGACACAGAGGTTCAGACAGCGCCGACTTTCTTCGCTAAACCTCAGTGATCACAAGTCACTTTTCCTATGTCGACTGAATTGAACACCATGTTCTAGTATATTTGGGAACACCCGGAAAAGAAATTCCAGGTGCCTAAGAGGTTTACTGCTACCTTTCCTTTTCCTCCAGAGGATCGGAAGGTATGGGAGAACACACCCGCTGTCGATGCTTTGGTGTCGTGTCTCTCAAAGAAGATGGTGTTACTTGTGCCGGGCGCATCCTCTTTGAAGGACCCAGCAGATAGGAAAATTGATAATACTCTAAAATCCATGTACGTGGCTGCTGGAGTATCACATACAGCGCCTGGTCATTGCGGGATGCTGGATCACAAAGGCCATGGAGAAATGAGCTGCTGATCTTGCCTCCGGCATACAGGAGAACAGAGATATATGGAACTTCTCAGATTGTCATCTCACATACAGGAATCTGCGGGTTTCTTATGAGAGACAATTAAAGAAATAGGTTTCCTAAACGCACGTCTGATATCTATGTCTGTTTTGGCAAGGAGGACTTTGTAGCTGCGTCAATGGACAGCAGATGTGGATTCAAAGAAGGGGGTAGAAGAACTACCTTTCACAGGCGAGATCTTATTTGGCGAGGAGCTCAATAAGTGGATTACTCAAGCTACTGCGGGTAAGTCCAATTTTTTACCATCCGCAGCTCTGCCGGCTAGAAGGGCATATCCGGGCCCTTCTCTGCAGTATTTTCAGACTGCCAGTTTTCGGAGCAGGACAAGAAGTGCCTCTAATGCAGCAAGAGGTACCAGAGGTAAAAACTGTAAGTCAGCGGCCGGAGGAATCCAGGACCAGAGTGAATCCTCCGCTTCCTCAAAGCCATGACACCATACTTCAAAACTGGGAGGATTTCCCAGTTGGTGTCCGGGTAAGGTTCTTTAGCCATGTCTGGGAGGTTTCCTGTCGGGATGCCTGGGTTAGAAGCATCGTTTCCCAGGGATACGGACTGGAATTCGAGTTTCTTCCTCAGAAATATTTCAAATCAAACTTACCAGCTTCTGCAGATTTGCAAATAACGTTAAATCTGGCAATAGACAGATTGGTACAGGCCCAGGTCATAGTACCAGTTCTTTCTCATTCGCAAACAAAGGGTTACTATTCAAACCGGTTTGTGGTACTGAAACCTGACGGTTCAGTCAGACCTATCCTGAATCCGTATCTGAAGGTCTTCAAATTCAAGATTGAATCCTTGAGAGCAGTGGTGGCAGGTTTGGAAAAGGATCAGTTTCTAGTGTCGTTAGACCTCAAGGGATGCCTATATCCATGTCCCAATCTGGCTGCCTCATCAGGCTTACCTGCGGTTTACCCTGCTGGAGGAGCATTACCAGTTCCAGGCTTTGCCCTTTTTGGCCTCTCAACTGCTCTGAGAGCGTTTACAAAGGTAATGGCGGAGGTGATGGTGCAACTCAGACTACAGGGAGTAGACATTGTCCTCTACCTGGATGATCTGCTGATAAAGGCCCTATCCAGGGATATGCTGTGCAACAAAATAAGTGTCACGACAAGCTTACTAACACGTCATGGTTGGATTCTGAATTTACATAACTCAAATTTGTAATTCAGAGAATCCAATTCCTGGGGATTATCCTCCACACTGTGTCGCAGAAATTATACCTCCCTCTGCAAAAGGTTACAGCGAACCAGATGATGGTGCAGCTGGTTCTGAAGTCTCAGACGGTCTCTGTCCATCTCTGTATTCGACTGCTGGGGAAGATCGTAGCTTCTTACGAAGCTATACAGTACGGCAGATTCCAATGCGAGAACTTTCCAGTTGGACCTTCTCAGCAAATCGTCAGGATCACACCTTCATATGCACCAGGTGATACGCCTATCGCCTCAAACAAGAGTATCACGCCTGTGGTGGTTACAGACCTCTCACTTAGTGAAAGATCGGTCCTTTTGTGATGTACCCTTGGATTCTGCTGACGACTGATGCCAGCCTCCGGGGCTTGGTGGCAGTGTCGCAGGGAGTGCAGTTTCAGGGAAGTTGGTCCAGTCACGGATCGACTCTTCCCATAAACATCCTGGAGTTTCGAGCGATGTATACAACGCTCTAATTCAAGACGCGCATCTGATAAGGAACCAGGCCATACAGGTTCAGTCGGACAACGCAACGGCTGTTGCGTACATAAATCGCCAGGGCGGAACAAAAAGCAAAGCGGCAATGAGAGAAGTCTCAAAGATTCTTCTGTGGGCCGAAAAGCATGCAAGAGCCATTTCCACTATCTTCATACCAGGAGTAGACAACTGGGAAGCAGACACAACCTTCACCCATGTGAGTGGGATCTTCATCCACAGGTTTTCCAGCAAATAATCCGTCAGTGGGGTTGCCCACAGATACATCTGATGGCGTCCAGGTACAACAAGAAGCTTCCATGCTGTTGTGCCAGGACTCGGGATGCACAGGCTGTGGCGGTGGATGCCATAACGTTGGACTAAAATTACCAATTGGTGTGCCTGTATCCTCCGCTTCAGTTGCTAGTGAGAATTCTCAGGCGGCTGAAGCAGGAGGGAGTTCTGGCAATCCTTATTGCTCTGGATTGGCTTTGCAGAGCCTGGTACGCGGATCTCCTGTGCCTGTTGGAGGAGGACTCTTGGCCGCTGCCGCTCTGAGAAGATCATCTTCAACAAGGCCCCTTCGTCTATCCAGACTTATGGCTACATTTGACTGCATGGAAGCTGAAAGGGAGATTTTAGCGCGGAAAGGAATGCCTGATGTTGTTACTTTGATCTAGGCTCGGAAGGCGGTTACGTCTCGCCATTATCATCGGATATGGAAGAGATACGTTTAGTTGTTTGAAGGACGACATTGGTCTCCTGCTGAATTTAAACTTGGATGTCTTTTGAGGTTCCTACAGGCAGGAGTGGCTATGGGCCTTCAGTTGGGCTCTCTAAAGGTTCAGATTTCGGCTATGTCGATTTTCTTTCAGAAATAACTTGCGGTCCTTTCAGAGGTTCAGACCTTTCTGCAGGGTGTTGCACATCCATCCACCGTTTGTTCCGCCTATGGCTCCGTGGGATCTGAATGTGGTCCCAGATTTCCTTCAATCTTCCTGGTTTGAGCCATTGCCGACTGTTGAAGAAAAGTTCTTAACGTGGAAGACTGTTGTACTGTTGGCTTTAGCGTCGGCCAGAAGAGTCTCGGAATTAGGGACTTTTGCATGACAAAGTCCCTGGTGTTTCACAAGGACAGAGCGGAGCTACGCACTCGTCAGATGTAAGGTAGTCTACGCCTTTCATATTAATGTTCCATTTGTGATTCCTGTCCTGTCTAAAGACTTGCCTACTCCAAAGTCGTTGGATGTTGTCCGAACTTTGAAGATTTAAGTCAAGAGGGCTGCTCATTTCAGGAAACTGACTCTGTCTTGTATGATGCGAACAAGATTGGATGTCCTGCTTCCATACAGTCTAATGCTCACTGGATTAAGCTTACTATTTAGCAGCATTACACCTCGGCTCATTTGCCTAGGCCTCAGTCTATTACGGCCCACTCTACTAGGTCAGTGGGCTCTTCATGGGCGGCTGCTCGGGCAGTCTCTGCATTACAGTTATACTGTGCCGCTACTTGGTTGGGATCAAACACTTTTTTTGTAAGATTCTACAGGTTTGATACCCAAGCATCGGAGGATGCTCAATTTGGACGTTCGGTCCTGCAGGGGTCTCTGCCATTCTGGTAGATTTGGCACGTCCCCTAAGGATGTAAGAGAAAAGAGGATTTTAATTACCTACCGGTAAATCCTTTTCTCGTAGTCCTTAGGGCAGGGGTGGCCAACCAGTCAGTGACAAAGAGCCAAAAAACCTTTGCTGATGGCGCGCATGCAAATATGGAATGTGGCCTTGTGCCTGCTAGACCACACCCCTGGTATAAAATACATTGAAAAAGCCAGAACAACACAAAATAGATTTTTTTAAAGCCAGATCCACTGAAAAAGCCACTTTCACAAAATATAATTGAAAAAGCCAGATTCACATAATAAACTTCAGCTCCCCCATGTCACTCCAGCCAGCTCTCCCATGTGTCACTACTGCCAAGACCCTGCTGTGTCACTCCAGACAGGTCTCCCATGTGTCACTCCAGCCAACACCCTCCTGTCACTCCGGCCAGCTCCCCCTTGTGTCACTCCTGCTAGCACCCTCCTATGTCGCTCCAGCCAGCTCCCCCGTGTCACTCCAGCAAGGTCTCCCATGTGTCACTACTGCCAAGACCCTGCTGTGTCACTCCAGCCAGCTCCCCCATGTGTCACTCCTGCTACCACCCTCCTATGTCACTCCAGCCATATCTCCCATGTGTCACTACTTCCAGCACCCTCCCACATCACTCCTGCAAGGACACTCCTGTGTCTCTCCAGCCAGCTCTGCCATGTGTCACTCTAGCCCACCCTCATGTATCACTACAGCCCCCCCATCAACTCATGCTAGCTCTTCCATGTGTCACTCCTGCTAGCACCCTCCTGTGTCACTCCAACCAGCTCCCCCTTGTGTCACGCCTGCTACCACCCTCCTATGTCACTACAGCCAGCTCCCCCATGTGTCACTACTTGCAGCACCCTACTGTCACTCCAGCCAGCTCCCCCATGTCACTACTTGCAGCACCTTACTGTCACTCCAGCCAGCTCCCCCATGTGTCATTCCTGCTACCACCCTCCTATATCACTCCAGCCAGCTCCCCCATGTGTCACTCCTGCTACCACCCTCCTATATCACTCCAGCCAGCTCCCCCATGTGTCACTCCTGCTACCACACTCCTATGTCACTCCAGCCAGCGCTCCCATGTGTCACTACTTCCAGCACCCTCCCACATCACTCCCGCAAGGACCCTCTTGTGTCTCTCCAGCCAGCTCTGCCATGTGTCACTCTAGCCCACCCTCATGTTTCACTACAGCCCCCCCATCAACTCGTGCCATTGCAGCAGGCCCTAATGTGTCCTCTGTTTGCTTGTGGGTGTCTAACCTCTAGCAGCAGTTTCTGTATCTGTTGTGGTTACATGATTTAGAGTGTTGGGAGCCACATTTGAATAAAGAAAGAGCCACATGCGGCTCAAGAGCCACAGGTTGGCCACCGCTGCCTTAGGGTATTCTGGGCACCCGTCTCTGTGCTTCGTCAAGATTCTTCTTTTTTCCTGCATTACTGTTGGTTTCTGTATGAAACTTGTTTGGGTCAGCTTGCTGTCCTCATCCTACAGTCAGTTGTTTGTTCTGTTTGGTGTGTGGTGGTCATGTTTACATATTCCACTTTTTGGGTTATGTTTCATTAGGTTCTTGCCTATTGTTTTGCTTTGTTTGTTCCTCCTCGCAAAGTATGTTCCGTCTCCTTCGGGCACAGTTTTGTTTTTTTTTTGTTTTTTTTTCCTCTTAACTGGCTTGTGGGAGGCGGCATGGGGGGGTGGGGTATGGGTTGTTAGGTCCACCACACTTAGGTTGACAGTCATTAGGTCGACCACTACTGGTAGACATGCATTAGGTCGACAGGGTCACTAAGGTTGCATGGTAATTAGGTCGACACGGAAAAAGGTCGACGTGAGTTGTAACACTTTTTTTATTTATTTTTATTTTGTCTGTCATTTTATTCGTAAAGTGACGGGGAACCCCAATTAGTGCACCATGTACCCTCGCATGGCTCGCTTCGCTCACCATGCTTCAGGCAAGGTGCCTCGCTCCGCTAAAGCTGCGCTCGGCACATGTTACTATTCCCAATCGTAGTTTGCATGGATTGTAAAGTATGAAAAAGTAAACATTTTTTTGAAATACGCATGTCGACTTAGTGACCCTATCGCCCTAATGCATGTCTAGTGGTCAACCTAAAGACCGTATGCCGGTGGAGGAGCCAGCACACACTAACTAAAGTTTGGTTGAAAGTGCAGCGGCTCCTTTGGACTCATCTATACCCCATCGGTCTAAGGACCTTCCTCAGTATCCCTTAAGGACTACGAGAAAAGGATTTACCAGTAGATAATTTTAAAATCCCCTTTTTTGTTTTTGTTTATGTATCGCTCTTGAATAAACGTGTATCTTTTGAGTAAAGGGCTCTATCTTCCCAATAACTTTTAATTATTTTAATCACCTAAGATGCTCCCTACAGTGTTATGTAAATATTGGGTATAATTCTACAAATGGATTACTGCTGGTTTTAGGTGCAGTCTCAACGTATAACACAGACTTTTAAATTACCATAGTTTGGGCTGCATAGACTGTCATGTCCATTTATGATATTTATACATATGCTGTCTTTTTTTTTTTTTTAAATATCAACAGCCAAAACAATGGTTCAAAGAGACACAACCAAGGGATCCTGGATATGGCAAAGGCTTCACATGGAGGGCCATTCAGAGAAGATAAAGTAGAAGATGTGAAAGCGCTTGTAAAGACAATACCTGTCTTCTTGGCACTAATTCCTTATTGGACTGTCTATTTTCAGGTCAGTGTTTAAATCCATGACGTAGGTGTGTCTGTAACATCCTCTTATTCTATCGTGTTCTAGTTCACCGCTCCTTGGGGCCACAGATGGGGTGCCAGATATGAGCTCACTAGTAGATGAGTGCTTCAGCTGGCTAAGAAGACCAGCACACTCCAGATATCTGTGCAACAGCAAAGATAAATCTAACTTTCGGTCTTTGGAGAGAACTTTTTCACAGACGAAAACATCTATGCAAAACCTTGCTGATTCACCTTCTGGAGAGCTGTTGTCTTTCTGCAAATTTATGTGCGTGTGTAAAATATAAAAAAATAAAATATATATATATATATATAATAATTTCTCTGACATCCTAGTGGATGCTGGGAACTCCGTAAGGACCATGGGGGGGATAGCGGCTCCGCAGGAGACTGGGCACAAAAAGTAAAAGCTTTAGACTAGCTGGTGTGCACTGGCTCCTCCCCCTATGACCCTCCTCCAAGCCTCAGTTAGATTTTTGTGCCCGAACGAGAAGGGTGCAAGCTAGGTGGCTCTCCTGAGCTGCTTAGAAGTAAAAGTTTAAATAGGTTTTTTATTTTCAGTGAGTCCTGCTGGCAACAGGCTCACTGCATCGTGGGACTAAGGGGAGAAGAAGCGAACTCACCTGACTGCAGAGTGGATTGGGCTTCTTGGCTACTGGACATTAGCTCCAGAGGGACGATCACAGGTTCAGCCTGGATGGGTCCCGGAGCCGCGCCGCCGGCCCCCTTACAGAGCCAGAAGAGCGAAGAGGTCCGGAGAAAGCGGCGGCAGAAGACATTCCTGTCTTCAAATAAGGTAGCGCACAGCACTGCAGCTGTGCGCCATTGCTCTCAGCACACTTCACACTCCGGTCACTGAGGGTGCAGGGCGCTGGGGGGGAGCGCCCTGAGACGCAATAAAAACGATATAAAAACCTTATATGGCTAAAAAAAATGCATCACATATAGCTCCTGGGCTATATGGATGCATTTATCCCCTGCCAGTTTCCTGAAAAAAGTGGGAGAAAAGGCCGCCGTGAAGGGGGCGGTGCCTTTCTCCTCAGCACACAAGCGCCATTTTCTTTCACAGCTCCGCTGGAAGGACGGCTCCCTGACTCTCCCCTGCAGTCCTGCACTACAGAAACAGGGTAAAACAGAGAGGGGGGCACTATTGGCAGCTAATATATAAATACAGCAGCTATAACAGGGAGTAACACTTATATAAGGTTATCCCTGTGTGTGTGTATATATATATATATATATATATATATATATATATATAGCGCTCTGGTGTGTGCTGGCAAACTCTCCCTCTGTCTCCCCAAAGGGCTAGTGGGGTCCTGTCCTCTATCAGAGCATTCCCTGTGTGTGTGCTGGGTGTCGGTACGATTGTGTCGACATGTATGAGGAGGAAAATGATGTGGAAGCAGAGCAATTGCCTGTGTTAGTGATGTCACCCCCTAGGGAGTCGACACCTGACTGGATGGTAGTAATTAAAGAATTACGTGACAATGTCAGCACTTTGCAAAAAACTGTTGACGACATGAGACAGCCGACAAATCAATTAGTGCCTGTTCAGGCGTCTCAGACACCGTCAGGGGCGCTAAAACGCCCGTTACCTCAGATGGTCGACACAGACCCTGACACGGATACTGAATCCAGTGTCGACGGTGACGAGACAAACGTAATGTCCAGTAGGGCCACACGTTACATGATCACTGCAATGAAGGAGGCATTGAACATTTCTGACACTACAAGTACCACAAAAAAGGGTATTATGTGGGGTGTGAAAAAACTACCAGTGGTTTTTCCTGAGTCAGATGAATTAAATGAGGTGTGTGATTAAAGCGTGGGTTTCCCCCGATAAAAAACTGCTGATTTCTAATAAATTATTGGCACTATACCCTTTCCCGCCAGAGGTTAGGGCACGTTGGGAAACACCCCCTAGGGTAGATAAGGCGCTCACACGCTTATCAAAACAAGTGGCGTTACCGTCTCCTGATACGGCCGCTCTCAAGGAACCAGCTGATAGAAGGCTGGAAAATATCTTAAAAGGTATATACACACATACCGGTGTTATACTGCGACCAGCGATCGCCTCAGCCTGGATGTGCAGCGCTGGAGTGGCTTGGTCGGATTCCCTGACTGAAAATATTGATACCCTGGATAGGGACAGTATATTATTAACTATAGAGCATTTAAAGGATGCATTACTATATATGCGAGATGCACAGAGGGATATTTGCACCCTGGCATCTAGAGTAAGTGCGATGTCCATTTCTGCCAGAAGAACGTTATGGACGCGACAGTGGTCAGGTGATGCGGATTCCAAACGACATATGGAAGTATTGCCGTATAAAGGGGAGGAGTTATTTGGGGTCGGTCTATCGGACCTGGTGGCCACAGCAACGGCTGGAAAATCCACCTTTTTACCCCAGGTCACCTCTCAGCAGAAAAAGACACCGTCTTTTCAAACCCAGTCCTTTCGTCCCTATAAGGGCAAGAGGGAAAAAGGCCGCTCGTTCCTGCCCCGGGGCAGAGGAAGGGGAAAAAGACTGCACCATGCAGCCTCTTCCCAGGAGCAGAAGCCCTCCCCCGCTTCTGCCAAGTCCTCAGCATGACGCTGGGGCTCTGCAAGCAGACTCGGGCACGGTGGGGGGCCGTCTCAAGAATTTCAGCGCGCAGTGGGCTCACTCGCAAGTGGACCCCTGGATCCTGCAGGTAGTATCACAGGGGTACAAATTGGAATTCGAGACGTCTCCCCCTCGCCGGTTCCTGAAGTCTGCTCTACCAACGTCTCCCTCCGACAGGGAGGCAGTATTGGAAGCTATTCACAAGCTGTATTCCCAGCAGGTGATAATCAAGGTACCCCTCCTACAATAGGGAAAGGGGTATTATTCCACGCTGTTTGTGGTACCGAAGCCGGACGGCTCGGTGAGACCAATTTTAAATCTAAAATCTTTGAACACTTACATAAAAAGGTTCAAATTCAAGATGGAGTCACTCAGAGCTGTGATAGCGAACCTGGAAGAAGGGGACTATATGGTATCTCTAGACATCAAGGATGCTTATCTCCATGTCCCAATCTACCCTTCTCACCAAGGGTACCTCAGGTTTGTGATACAAAACTGTCATTATCAGTTTCAGACGCTGCCGTTTGGATTGTCCACGGCACCACGGGTCTTTACCAAGGTAATGGCCGAAATGATTCTTCTTCGAAGAAAAGGCGTATTAATTATCCCTTACTTGGACGATCTCCTGATAAGGGCAAGGTCCAGGGAACAGTTAGAGGTCGGAGTAGCACTATCTCAGGTAGTGCTACGTCAGCACGGGTGGATTCTAAATATCCCAAAATCACAGCTGATTCCAACAACACGTCTACTGTTCCTAGGGATGATTCTGGACACAGTCCAGAAAAAGGTGTTTCTCCCGGAGGAGAAGGCCAGGGAGTTATCCGAGCTAGTCAGGAACCTCCTAAAACCAGGACAAGTGTCAGTGCATCAGTGCACGAGAGTCCTGGGAAAAATGGTGGCTTCTTACGAAGCGATTCCATTCGGAAGATTCCATGCAAGAACTTTTCAGTGGGATCTGCTGGACAAATGGTCCGGATCGCATCTTCAGATGCATCAGCGGATAACCCTATCTCCAAGGACAAGGGTATCTCTCCTGTGGTGGTTACAGAAGGCTCATCTTCTAGAGGGCCGCAGATTCGGCATTCAGGATTGGATGCTGGTAACCACGGATGCCAGCCTGAGAGGCTGGGGAGCAGTCACACAGGGAAGAAATTTCCAGGGCTTGTGGTCAAGCATGGAAACGTCTCTTCACATAAATATCCTAGAGCTAAGGGCCATTTACAATGCCCTAAGTCAAGCAAGGCCTCTGCTTCAGGGTCAACCGGTATTGATCCAGTCGGACAACATCACGGCTGTCGCCCACGTAAACAGACAGGGCGGCACAAGAAGCAGGAGGGCAATGGCAGAAGCTGCAAGGATTCTCCGCTGGGCGGAAAATCATGTGATAGCACTGTCAGCAGTGTTCATTCCGGGAGTGGACAACTGGGAAGAAGACTTCCTCAGCAGACACGACCTCCACCCGGGGGAGTGGGGACTTCATCCAGAAGTCTTCCAAGTGATTGTAAACCGTTGGGAAAAACCAAAGGTGGACATGATGGCGTCCCGTCTCAACAAGAAACTGGACAGATATTGCGCCAGGTCAAGGGACCCTCAGGCAATAGCGGTGGACGCTCTGGTAACTCCGTGGGTGTTCCAGTCGGTATATGTGTTCCCTCCTCTTCCTCTCATACCAAAAGTACTGAGAATCATAAGAAGGAGAGGAGTAAGAACGATACTCGTGGCTCCGGATTGGCCAAGAAGAACTTGGTACCCGGAGCTGCAAGAGATGCTCACGGAGGACCCGTGGCCTCTACCTCTAAGGAAGGACCTGCTCCAGCAGGGACCTTGTCTGTTCCAAGACTTACCGCGGCTGCGTTTGACGGCATGGCGGTTGAACGCCGGATCCTGAAGGAAAAAGGCATTCCAGATGAAGTCATCCCTACCCTGATCAAGGCCAGGAAGGATGTAACTGCAAAACATTATCATCGTATTTGGCGAAAATATGTTGCGTGGTGTGAGGCCAAGAAGGCCCCTACGGAGGAATTTCAACTGGGTCGCTTCCTACATTTCCTGCAAACAGGACTGTCTATGGGCCTAAAATTAGGATCCATTAAGGTTCAAATTTCGGCCCTGTCGATCTTCTTCCAGAAAGAACTGGCTTCAGTGCCTGAAGTTCAGACGTTTGTCAAAGGGGTACTGCATATACAGCCTCCTTTTGTGCCTCCAGTGGCACCTTGGGATCTCAATGTAGTTTTAGGGTTCCTAAAATCACATTGGTTTGAACCACTTGCCACAGTGGATTTGAAATATCTCACATGGAAAGTGGTAATGCTGTTGGCCCTGGCTTCAGCCAGGCGCGTATCAGAATTGGCGGCTTTATCCTATAAAAGCCCTTACCTGATATTTCATTCGGATAGGGCGGAATTGAGGACTCGTCCTCAATTTCTCCCTAAGGTGGTTTCAGCGTTTCACATGAATCAACCTATTGTGGTACCTGTGGCTACTAGGGACTTGGAGGACTCCAAGTTGCTGGACGTAGTCAGGGCCCTGAAAATATAGGTTTCCAGGACGGCTGGAGTCAGAAAATCTGACTCGCTGTTTATACTGTATGCACCCAACAAGCTGGGTGCTCCTGCTTCTAAGCAGACGATTGCTCGTTGGATTTGTAGTACAATTCAACTTGCACATTCTGTGGCAGGCCTGCCACAGCCAAAATCTGTAAAAGCCCATTCCACAAGGAAGGTGGGCTCATCTTGGGCGGCTGCCCGAGGGGTCTCGGCTTTACAACTTTGCCGAGCAGCTACTTGGTCAGGGGCAAACACGTTTGCTAAATTCTACAAATTTGATACCCTGGCTGAGGAGGACCTGGAGTTCTCTCATTCGGTGCTGCAGAGTCATCCGCACTCTCCCGCCCGTTTGGGAGCTTTGGTATAATCCCCATGGTCCTTACGGAGTTCCCAGCATCCACTAGGACGTCAGAGAAAATAAGAATTTACTTACCGATAATTCTATTTCTCATAGTCCGTAGTGGATGCTGGGCGCCCATCCCAAGTGCGGATTGTCTGCAATACTTGTATATAGTTATTGTTACAAACAAATCGGGTTGTTTATTGTTGGAAGCCATCTTTTCAGAGGCTCCTACGGTTATCATACTGTTAACTGGGTTCAGATCACGAGTTGTACGGTGTGATTGGTGTGGCTGGTATGAGTCTTACCCGGGATTCAAGATCCTTCCTTATTATGTACGCTCGTCCGGGCACAGTATCTTAACTGAGGCTTGGAGGAGGGTCATAGGGGGAGGAGCCAGTGCACACCAGCTAGTCTAAAGCTTTTACTTTTTGTGCCCAGTCTCCTGCGGAGCCGCTATCCCCCCCATGGTCCTTACGGAGTTCCCAGCATCCACTACGGACTATGAGAAATAGAATTATCGGTAAGTATATATATATATATATATATATATATATATATATATATATATATATATATATATATATATATATATATATATATATATATATAATCTATCTCACATACACCCCCTTGGAGAGATGCCTGTAGCCATTATGTGCGGTTTGTTATTTGAAACTCGTACAGCTCATTTAGGGGTCTATTCATGAAGCAGTGAAAACTGTGGAGAAGAACCAATCACCATTAAAATAACTTTTATACTTTGCATACTATAAAATTATACAGAGCAGCTGATTGGTTGCCATGGGCAACTTCTCCACACTTTTACTGCTTCATGAATAGACCCCTATATATTCTAATTAGAGTTTGTTCTAAAATTTGTGTATGAATAAATTTAGACAAATCCCTAAATGGCATTCCCTGGTGACTAAAATGTAGGTAGACTACAGTATATTTATTTTTCTGTGTCCTACGTACCCTACCGTTTAGGTGACTGTTAAGTAATTACCCGGTTTATAAACGGACCTTTCAAAATATGATTTTATTTTTTTTAAGCAGGTGTATGTAACTGATCAGTTCACTTGTGTGTTTGGGAATAATGCACTCCTAGTCCGTGCTGCACAACAAACCTATTGATACCGCTAGCAATTTTGTACCTATCGTACAGTATGTACGGCTAACCGGATGACATTCCATATGTTGTAGCGATTTTTATGTCGCCGTCATGCCATTCCCTAGAACAGAGTGGCATGAAGGTTGTTCTAGTGTGTACAGGAGCAGCGACCGAACAGTTCAACATATTGGCAGTCCGTTAGCAACAAGATTGCAGTGTTTGTGTGTAGGCTCAGTATTGCTTGTTCTGGGCTCAAAGGAAATAGTCAGTCAAGTCGTGATAATTACTGGTCACTCCAATGTGTACCTACCCTTAAGACGGGGGAAGGGGGGGGGGGGGGGGGGGGGGGGGGGAGGAGAGAGTTTGTTTATCCTTTCTGCAAAGTTTATTACTATATTTGACCGGTTTTGAAATGTCTTACTGGTTGTGTAATACTTCTCTTTTTTTTTTTATAGATGCAAACTACATACGTACTTCAGAGCCTTCATTTGAGAATCCCACAAATATTTAATAATGCAGATCACACGGTAAGATTTCTTATGTTGACTTTATGTGCCTTGCTTGTGTGGTTAGTAAACCAAAACGGAACAGCACTCTTGTGTATTAAAACCTCCATTTTCATACTCGTAGGTTCTCAAGCTTGGTCTTCAGGACCCCAAACAACTCGCGTTTGCCAGGTCACCTAACAGGTGCACAGGTGTATTCATTAGTATTCATTACTCAATAATACATTTAAAAGATCTACAGGTGGAGCTAATTATGTCCACAAAGTGTTTGATTCAGCACAGAACCGATCAGGTAGAATCACATATATTTATATGTCACATTAACAAAACCAACCTAAAGCAAGCTAACCTTTCATATAGGGTAGCAGATGTTGGTGGTGCTCCCAACAGCCAATAACGCAGTACTGTCTATTATGCAGTGTGAAAAAGGACTATTGTGTTGGGGTATTATTAATTATAATAGATAATAGTAAGATATACCCTTATCTAGTATACGTTAAAACCTCTTTCTCTATCGTCCTAGTGGATGCTGGGGTTCCTGAAAGGACCATGGGGAATAGCGGCTCCGCAGGAGACAGGGCACAAAAAGTAAAGCTTTAGGATCAGGTGGTGTGCACTGGCTCCTCCCCCTATGACCCTCCTCCAAGCCAGTTAGATTTTTGTGCCCGGCCGAGAAGGGTGCAATCTAGGTGGCTCTCCTAAAGAGCTGCTTAGGAAAGTTTAGCTTAGGTTTTTTATTTTACAGTGAGTCCTGCTGGCAACAGGATCACTGCAACGAGGGACTTAGGGGAGAAGAAGTGAACTCACCTGCGTGCAGGATGGATTGGCTTCTTGGCTACTGGACATCAGCTCCAGAGGGACGATCACAGGTACAGCCTGGATGGTCACCGGAGCCTTGCCGCCGGCCCCCTTGCAGATGCTGAAGTAAGAAGAGGTCCAGAATCGGCGGCAGAAGACTCCTCAGTCTTCTAAAGGTAGCGCACAGCACTGCAGCTGTGCGCCATTTTCCTCTCAGCACACTTCACACGGCAGTCACTGAGGGTGCAGGGCGCTGGGAGGGGGGCGCCCTGGGAGGCAAATGAATACCTATTTTGGCTAAAAATACCTCACATATAGCCTCCGGAGGCTATATGGAGATATTTAACCCCTGCCAGAATCCGTTAAGAGCGGGAGACGAGGCCGCCGAAAAAGGGGCGGGGCCTATCTCCTCAGCACACAGCGCCATTTTCCCTCACAGAAAGGCTGGAGGGAAGGCTCCCAGGCTCTCCCCTGCACTGCACTACAGAAACAGGGTTAAAACAGAGAGGGGGGGCACTAATTTGGCGATATGCTTATATATATATTAAGATGCTATAAGGGAAAACACTTATATAAGGTTGTCCCTATATAATTATAGCGTTTTTGGTGTGCTGGCAAACTCTCCCTCTGTCTCTCCAAAGGGCTAGTGGGTCCTGTCCTCTATCGGAGCATTCCCTGTGTGTGTGCTGTGTGTCGGTACGTGTGTGTCGACAGGTAGGAGGACGATGTTGGTGAGGAGGCGGAGCAATTGCCTGTAATGGTGATGTCACTCTCTAGGGAGTCGACACCGGAATGGATGGCTTATTTAGGAAATTACGTGATAATGTCAACACGCTGCAAAGTCGGTTGACGACATGAGACGGCCGACAAACAATTAGTACGGTCCAGACGTCTCAAAAACACCGTCAAGGGTTTTTAAAACGCCCGTTTACTTTAGTCGGTCGACACAGACACAGACAGGGACACTGAATCCAGTGTCGACGGTGAATAAACAAACGTATTCCTTATTAGGGCCACACGTTAAAGGCAATGAAGGAGGTGTTACGTATTTCTGATACTACAAGTACCACAAAAGAGGGTATTATGTGGGATGTGAAAAAACTACCATAGTTTTTCCTGAATCAGATAAATTAAATAAAGTGTGTGATGATGCGTGGGTTCCCCCCGATAGAAAATTATGGGCGGTATACCCTTTCCCGCCAGAAGTTAGGGCGCGTTGGGAAACACCCCTTAAGGTGGATAAGGCGCTCACACGCTTATCAAAACAAGTGGCGGTACCGTCTATAGATAGGGCCGTCCTCAAGGACCAGCTGACAAGGCTGAAAAAATATAATAAAAAGTATATACACACATACTGGTGTTATACTGCGGCCAGCGATCGCCTCAGCCTGGATGTGCAGAGCTAGGGTGGCTTGGTCGGATTCCCTGACTAAAAATATTGATACCCTTGACAGGGACAGTATTTTATTGACTATAGAGCATTTCTATATATGCGAGATGCACAGAGGGATATTTGCACTCTGGCATCATGAATAAACGCGATGTCCATAACTGCCAGAAGATGTTATGGACACGACAGTGGTCAGGTGATGCAGATTCCAAACGGCACAGTATGGCCGTATAAAGGAAGAGGACTTGTTTGGGGTCGGTCCATCGGACCTGGTGGTCACGGCAACTGCTGGAAAATCCACCGTTTTTTACCCTAAGTCACATCTCTGCAGAAAAAGACACCGTCTTTTCAGCCTCAGTCCTCTCGTCCCTATAAGATCATATCTGCCCAGGGATAGAGGAAAGGGAAGAAGACTGCAGCAGGCAGCCCATTCCCAGGAACAGAAGCGTTCCACCGCGTCTGACAAGTTCTCAGCATGGCGCTGAGACCGTACAGGACCCCTGGATCCTACAAGTAGTATCCCGGGGGTACAGATGGGAATGTCGAGACGTTTCCCCTTCGCAGGCTCCTGAAGTCTGCTTTACCAAGTCTCCCTCCGACAAGGAGGTAGTATGGGAAAAAATTCACAAGCTGTATTCCCAGCAGGTGATAATTAAATTACCCCTCCTACTACAGAAAAGGGGTATTATTCCACACTATATTGTGGTACTGAAGCCAGAAGGCTAGGTGAGACTTATTCTAAAAATTTTTTTTGAACACTTACAAAGGTTCAAATTAAGATGAAGTCACTCAGAGCAGTGATAACGAACCAGGAAGAAGGGGACTATATAGTGTCCCGGGACATCAGGGATGCTTACCTCTATGTCCCAAATTTGCCCTTCTCACTAAGGGTACCTCAGGTTCGTGGTGCAGAACTGTCACTATCAGTTTCAGACGCTGCCGTTTGGATTGTCCACGGCACCCCGGGGTCTTTACCAAGGTAATGGCCGAATTGATTCTTCTTCGAAGAAAAGGCGTCTTAATTATCCCTTACTTGGACGATCTCCTGATAGGGGCATAGTCCAGGGAACAGTTGGAGGTCGGAGTAGCACTATCTCGGATACTGCTACAATCAGCACGGGTGGATTCTAAATATTCCAAAATCGCAGCTGATCCCGACGACACGTCTGCTGTGCCTAGGGATGATTCTGGACACAGTCCAGAAAAAGGTGTTTCTCCCGGAAGAGAAAGCCAGGGAGTTATCCGAGCAAGTCAGGAACCTCCTAAAAACAGTGCATCATTGCACAAGGGTCCTGGTAAAAATGGTGGCTTCCTACGAAGCAATTCCATTCGGCAGATTTCACGTAAGAACTTTTCAGTGGGATCTGCTGGACAAATGGTCCGGATCGCATCTTCAGATGCATCAGCGGATAACCCAATATCCAAGGACAAGGGTGTCTCTCCTGTGGTGGTTATAGAGTGCTCATCTTCTAGAGGGCCGCAGATTCGGCATTCAGGATTGGATGCTGGTAACCACGGAGCCCAGCCTGAGAGGCTGGGGAGCAGTCACACAAGGGAAAAATTTCCAGGGAGTGTGATCAAGTATGGAGACTTTTCTCCACATAAATATACTGGAGCTAAGGGTAAATTTATAATGCTCTAAGCTTAGCAAGACCTCTGCTTCAAGGTCAGCCGGTATTGATCCAGTGGGAAAAACATCACGGCAGTCGCCCACGTAAACAGACAGGGCGACACAAGAAGCAGGAGGGCAATGGCAGAAACTGCAAGGACTTTTCGCTGGGCGGAAAATCATGTGATAACACTGTCAGCAGTTTTTCATCCCGGGAATGGAAACTGGGAAGCAGACTTCCTCAGCACGACCTCCACCCGGGAGAGTGGAAACTTCATTGAGAAGTTTTTTCCACATGATTGTAAACCGTTGGGAAATACCAAAGGTGGACATGATGGCGTCCCGTCTGAACAAAAAACGGGACAGGTATTGCGCCAGGTCAAGAGACCCTCAGGCAATAGATGTGGACGTTCTGGTAACACCGTGGGTGTACCAGTCGGTGTATGTGTTCCCTCCTCTGCTTCTCATACCTAAGGTGCTGAGAATTATAAGACGTAGAGGAGTAAGAACTATACTCATGGCTCCGGATTGGCCAAGAAGGACTTGGTACCCGGAACTTCAAGAGATGCTTACAGAGGTCTTATGGCCTCTGCCGCTAAGAAGGGACTTGCTTCAGCAAGTACCATGTCTGTTCCAAGACTTACCGCAGCTGCGTTTGTCGGCATGGCGATGGAAAGCCGGATCCTAAGGGAAAAAAGGCATTCCGGAAGAGGTCATTCCTACCCTGGTCAAAGCCAGAAAGGAGGTGACCGCACAACATTATCACCACGTGTGGCGAAAATATGTTGCGTGGTGTGAGGCCAGGAAGGCCCCACAAAGAAATTTCAACTCGGTCGTTTCCTGCATTTCCTGCAAACAGGAGTGTCTATGGGCCTCAAATTGGGGTCCATTAAGGTTCAAATTCGGCCCTGTAAATTTTCTTCCAGAAAGAATTGGCTTCAGTTCCTGAAGTCCAGAAGTTTGTCAAGGGAGTATTGCATATACAAACCCCTTTTTTGTGCCTCCAGTGGCACTGTGGGATCTCAACGTAGTTCTGGGATTCCTCAAATCACATTGGTTTAAAACCAGTCAAATATGTGGATTTGAAGCATCTCACATAAAAAGTGACCATGCTCTTGGCCCTGGCCTGGACCAGGCGAGTGTCAAATTGGTGGTTTTTTCTCAAAAAAGCCCATATCTGTTTGTCCATTCGGACAGGGCAGAGCTGCGGACTCGTCCCCAGTTCTCTCCCTAAGGTGGTGTCAGTGTTTCACCTGAACCAGCTTATTGTGGTGCCTTGCACCTACTAGGGACTTGGAGGACTCCAAGTTGCTAGAAGTTGTCAGGGCCCTGAAAATATGTTCCAGGACAGCTGGAGTCAGAAAATCTGACTCGCTGTTTATACTGTATGCACCCAACAAGTTGGGTGCGCCTGCTTCTAAGCAGTCGATTGCTCGTTGGATTTGTAACACAATTCAACTTGCACATTCTGAGGCAGGCCTGCCACAGTCTAAATCGGTTAAGGCCCATTCCACAAGGAAGGTGGGCTCATCTTGGGCGGCTGCCCGAGAGGTCTCGGCATTACAACTCTGCCGAGCAGCTACGTGGTCAGGGGAGAACACGTTTGTAAAATTCTACAAATTTGATATCCTGGCAAAAGAGGACCTGGAGTTCTCTCATTCGGTGCTGCAGAGTCATCCGCACTCTCCCGCCCGTTTGGGAGCTTTGGTATAATCCCCATGGTCCTTTCAGGAACCCCAGCATCCACTAGGACGATAGAGAAAATAAGAATTTACTTACCGATAATTCTATTTCTCGGAGTCCGTAGTGGATGCTGGGCGCCCATCCCAAGTGCGGATTATCTGCAATACTTGTACATAGTTACAAAAATCGGGTTATTATTGTTGTGAGCCATCTTTTCAGAGGCTCCGCTGTTATCATACTGTTAACTGGGTTTAGATCACAAGTTGTACGGTGTGATTGGTGTGGCTGGTATGAGTCTTACCCGGGATTCAAAATTCCTCCCTTATTGTGTACGCTCGTCCGGGCACAGTACCTAACTGGCTTGGAGGAGGGTCATAGGGGGAGGAGCCAGTGCACACCACCTGATCCTAAAGCTTTACTTTTTGTGCCCTGTCTCCTGCGGAGCCGCTATTCCCCATGGTCCTTTCAGGAACCCCAGCATCCACTACGGACTCCGAGAAATAGAATTATCGGTAAGTAAATTCTTATTTTAGTAAATAATTGCGTATCAATACATTAAAATTGTTAGCAAAAAAAAAGTGTATATTTGTAACAGCCAGTATTTCAGTGGTTACAATGGTTTTACTATCCTATAAATCAATGTAGTTCAAAGGATGTTTTGATAATGCAACAGATGCAATTTTACATTTTAAAATGAAACATCCAAATGGTGTATTTACACCAGTGTTTGTATTTATACCAATGATTGTGTGAATACACCATTTAACGTACACTAAAGGTTATATTTTACAATTATCAATTATATTTTACTATAATTATCTATTATAATAAAGACTGCCCCTTTTTTGCTTAGTATAATCGATGGAGTTAATTATTTAATTCATGATTCTGTGATGAGACCTGAAAACATGCACTGTTTGGGGTCCTGAGGACAGTGGGGCAGATGTATTAACCTGGAGAAGGCATAAGGAAGTGATAAACAAGTGATACGTGCAAGGTGATACACGCACCAGCCTATCAGCTGCAAGATGTGAATTAACAGGATCTGATTGGCTGGTGCCTTTATCACCTTGCACTTATCACTGGTTTATCACTTCCTTATGCCATCTCCAGGTTAATACATCTGCCCCAGTGTGTGAGAACCTATGCTGTGTCAGTGGTTCCCAACCGTGGTTCTCAAGTACCCCCAACAGTTCATATTTTCCAGGTCTCCTCACAGGATTGCAAGTGAAATAAAAAGTTCCATCTGTGGGTCTTTTAAAATGTCAGTGAGTAATGAATATACCTGTTCAACTGCTAGGTGACCTGGAAAACATGAACTGTTGGGGGGTACTTGAAGACCGAGGTTGGAAACCATTGCTCTAGATCACAGGTTCTCAAACTCGGTCCTCAGGACCCCACACGGTGCATATTTTGCAGGTCTCCTCACAGAATCACAAGTGAAATAATTAGCTCCACCTGTGGACCTTTTAAAATGTGTCAGTGAGTAATTAATACACCTGTGCACCTGCTGGGTGACCTGCAAAACATGCACTGTGTGGGGTCCTGAGGACAGAGTTTGAGAACCACTGCTCTAGATAAAAGCAAACCATGAGATGTCTAACTTGAGCTGCTTGACTGTGAACAGTTTATAAGTCAGTCAGTAAATATCGGAAGAATACATTGCATTCAAATAATGTAGGGAGGCTTTTTGCTTTATATATATATATATATATATATATATATATATATATATATATATATATATATATATATATGTATATGTATATATATGTATATGTATATATTTATATATATTTTTTTTTTAATGCATCTGTGGCAAATAGTCCATAAGGGAAATCTATACCATTATGCAGTTTATGCCGAATGATGCCTGCCATCTGAGAGCCACCTTCTTCAGTATGTAAGAGACACACTCCTATATACGCACATGTCTATTGCATTCCCATTAATATATTATACAGAGGTAGTATATTACTTTTACTTCCCTGACTGAAGCCTATACATATGACAATAGGAGTCAGGAATATCCGAAGCATGCGCTCAGATCTTCTGTGAAACATTCCCTGACATCTAATGTAGACCTTTAGAAACTCAAAATCTTTGTATTTATCTAATCGATAGTGGAATGGGTAAAGATTTGGCTAAAATGATAGGATGGAATGGTTTTAGCTTGGATAAGGGCTGCTAACCAGTGCTGTACTTTTGTGGTCAGTCATGTGTCCTGTTCTGATTAATATACTCATGTGACTCTAAGGGGTATATGCAATTGTCGGCGAATCGCGGCAATTTTTCGCCCGTTTTTTAATTCGGCACAATTCGACCGCCGAATTCCGGCAAGTGGGTGCCGGAATTCAACATATTCAATAAAAAACAAATTCGACAATCCCGCTGTCGAAAAACGGCCGATTTGACGGATTTTGATTAGATTTTTAAAAAACGGGAAAAAACTGTAAAATACCCGAAAAAAAATTGCGTGGGGTCCCCCCTCCAAAGCATAACCAGCCTCGGGCTCTTCGAGACGGTCCTGGTTCTAAAAATCCGGGGGGAAAAACTGACAGGGGATCCCCCGTATTTTTAAAACCAGCACCGGGCTCTGCGCCTGGTGCTGGTGCAAAAAATACAGGGGACAAAAAGAGTAGGGGTTCTCCAAGTACCAGCTTGTGGGGGAGGCTTGCTGGGACTTGTAGTACTACTGGAAAAAACAATATTCTTTAATTTTTTCAAAAGGCTATCAGCCCCTCATCCGCAGCCCTTGGATGGGGGGGGGACAGCCTCGGGCTTCACCCCTGGCCCTTGGGTGGCTGGAGGGGGGGTACCCCTTGATTGAAGGGGCCCCCACTTCTCCAGGGTACCCCGGCCAGGGGTGACTAGTTGCGTATTTAATGCCACGGCCGCAGGGCGCTGTATAAAAGTGACCCCCGGCTGTGGCATTATTTACCCAGCTAGTGGAGCCCGATGCTAGTGTAAAAAATACGGGGGACCCCTACTCCTTGTCCCCCGTATTTTTTGCACCAGACGCAGAGCCCGGTGCTGGTTTTAAAAATACGGGGGATCCCCCTGTCAGTTTTTTCCCCGGATTTTTGGAACCAGGACCGGCTCGAAGAGCCCGAGGCTGGTTATGCTTTGGAGGGGGGACCCCACGCATTTTTTTTTACTGATTTTACCCCAATCCATTTAAAAAAAAAAAAAAATGTAAACTATATAAATAATACTTGTGCCTCCTAAATAGACAAACCATGTACCTAATCCCTTCTAATATAAATAGATATGCTATTACCAATAAAAAAAACACAAAAAAAAACATGTTTTTAAAAATTTTTTATTAGATTCCGCCAGCAAAGTGTGGTGGATTGAAAATGACAAATTTACTGTCTAAAAGCACTGTTGTCGAATTTACAATCTTCAATTGAATATACTTTTGTCGAATTGCCGCATTTGTACCATTGCAGAAATATCGAATTTGACAAATGTTGAATTTCAAAAAGTCGAATTTTGAAAGTCCGTTTTTTTGACGAAAAGTACTGAATTGCAGTGTCGAATTTTTTTTTTGGGCGAAAATGTCCCGTTTTTCGACATTTTCGGGAATTCGACCGCAATTGCATATACCCCTAAAGCTTTTCTGCAAGGCAGAGTATGCTGTTTTGCAAATGATGCACAATTACATGTTTGTTTTCCCAGAAGTTTTAATGTGTAGTGGTTTGAAAAATATAGAGGAGTAGACTAAGGTGTAGAAACCTGAATGTAATGGATGCAGAACACAGAAACTAAATAGTAGAATAAAGAATGTGTGTAATGTCCGCAACAGGGTAAAGGGACCTTGGAAATAGTTTCAGACACAAAACTAAGTAAGCAAATAGTAGTAGAGGACAAAGGGAGGTTATGTTGTCTTTTTTCAGGTCACTGGTAAGACCTCACCTTGAGTACTGTAGACACTTCTGGATGTCCTCCAAAACATTAATACAATAGATACACCAATTTAATTGCCCTTCCCCAAATTTGTATGAGCTCCCTAGCAAAACTTATTAGGACAGATTTGAAGAGCGCGTACAGCTTATATGATAGAAGAGACCGATGTGATATGTTAGAAGCATTCATGGGGATAAGAGTTCTGGAAGGCAATACATTTGAAAAAATAAAATTTAGATGTTTTCAAACTAAGGGGACACACTCTAATAGTGAAGCAAGACTGAGACCATTGGGGCATTTATTATTTATTAACAGTTTCTTATATAGCGCAGCAAATTCCGTTGCGCTTTATAACTGGACACAATAAGACAAAACTGGGTAATAGCAAACAGTCAGTGGTAGGAAGGCCCTGCTCGCAAGCTTAGAATCTATGGGACATACCTGATAATATGCAACAAGGGCACTGTGCTGATTAATTTGATATGCCATATTTGTATATCTGTGTGTGACTGAGTCTGTATATGAAGCACAACGGAACTTGGCATCATAGCAATTCATATACAGATTCAAAGACTTAGTTGCACACAGATATAGAAGTGTTGCATATCAAATTAACTGGAAGAGTCTCCTGGAGTGTCCTAGTATAATCGCATTGCGAAAAAAGACTCCCAACGCTAGCAGTCTCTCGGAGGACCTGGTTTGGCTTGACTGCAGCAATGATGTATGAGGACACATCTGTGTGTGTGTGGAAATATAATGTGAATTAATGTGTGTGTGTGTGTATAGTAATATAATTTATGCTGCGGGGTACACTAGGCTCCACAGGGAATGACATTGGGGTGTAGAGTAGGATCTTGATCCGAGGCACCAACAGGCTAAAAGCTTTGACTGATCCCAGAATGCATAGCACTGCCTCCTCTATGACCCCGCCTCCGTGCACAGGAGCTCAGTTTTGTAGTTGGTGCCATGCAGTGCAGGCATACAACAGGGGGGCTGCTCCAGCAGCCTTAAGAAGAGCTTTTAAAGTGAAAATTGAAGACTTCAAGGGCTGTAGCAGAGACACTGTAAGTGTTATATGTCAGTCAGACATCTCCTGCTGCAGCTCTATCACCTCCCCCAGCGGTGCTGTACACTCCCCGTGCCCTGGTTGCTGGGTACCTACAGCAGAGGCTCCGGTTCCTCTCAAGTTAGTCACACACACCACCGCTGCTCTCCAGGATCGCGTGGCTGCACTCAGTAAGTGGGTCCCTCAGACGGGACCCGCTGCAAATTGCGATCCTGCGCAGCCGGTGTGGACACTGGCAGTACAGGGACCCCACTAGACCACCAGGGCAAGGGCACAGGTCGGTTTTAAATAGCCCACAGTACCCGGTGGTGAAGTCCAGCAGGGGGATAAGGCTTTGATCTGTAGCCCCTCCCCCAGGGCGCCATTTAGAGTAAATGTTCCCGCCCTGGAGCTGCATCTCTCTTTCTTCCTCCCCCCCCTTTCTCCCTGTCAGCATTTGGGCACGATTAGGTCAAGCTGAGCTGATCCTGGGACTGTTTGGGCAAATCCTCCTCTGTAAAGCTGCCTGCATGTCAGCGCTGTGCATTTTACAGGACACTTAAGTATTTTACATTTCTGCTGACGGTGTTAGTTAAGAAAGGGTGCATTTAGTCAGGGTTATATTGTACAAGTACCCTGTGATATACATCCAGTCTTTACTGTGCATTGTTATATCTATTGAGTGTATAGCTATACTAAGTACTACTCTGTATTGCTAGTCCAGTGCAGTTTTATTGCATGTCATAATTTCTGCATTGTACAATGTGACTGTGTGTGTGTGTGTGCATACATAGCTGCTGTGCGACCTCCATTTTGTGTATCTCACTCAGATTGCTATCCCTATATTCTATAACCTGAGGGGGCTAGGTACGTCAGGTTTATCATTTAATACAGGTATTTCACAATACTCAGTGTGTATTTTTCTATGTGATTTTTAGTCCCCATATACCTCTTGAATTCCCTGTTTGTGCTGTTACACTGGAAAGGGGGTTCTTGTCAGGTATTGTACTGGGTTGTCCTGCATTGAGCTTTCGGATATGTCCGCTACAAAGGGCAATGGTGCTGAGGCTGATCCCACATTGTGTGGTGGTGACGCTGCAGACACATTAGAGGAAAATATAGCAGCTGAGGGTTCAGGTTCTGGGGGTTCCTTTTTCCCCAGTGGGATCGTAGCAACGGGGGTTCAAAATGACCCGTCTTGGGCTACCTTCTCCACGCTATTCAATACGCTGGTAACTAGACTAAATCCTCCTATGGGACCTCCTGTGCCGGTACAACCGCTTATGGTCCCGCGGTTAACCTGCCATGGGCAGATCAACTGTCTGCTCAGTTACAGCAATTGAGCCAATCACTGACTACTCAGAAGTCTAACCCTCGCCTGCCTAAGACCAAGGGGTCCTCTAAGCGGGCCATTACTTCCTCACAATCACCAACGTCCCAGGTACCTCGCCTGATGAGGATGGCGTTTATACTGACCCCACAGATTCTTCTTATCCTGACGCTTCTGATGGGGAATCTGCTTCACAGGTGGATGTTCCTGACTTATTGGAGGCTATCGGGCTCATTCTCCAAATTACTG
The DNA here is from genome assembly GCF_028390025.1 of Pseudophryne corroboree. Taxonomy (NCBI): domain Eukaryota; kingdom Metazoa; phylum Chordata; class Amphibia; order Anura; family Myobatrachidae; genus Pseudophryne; species Pseudophryne corroboree. The sequence continues at coordinate 326,969,389 of NC_086444.1, read as the reverse complement.
ATGACCCGGAGCCTGATGCTACCCCTAAGAAACCGGACAGATTTAAATGTCATAAAGTGGTTAAACAAGTTTCTCTAACGTCCTAAGTGGATGCTGGGGACTCCGTAAGGACCATGGGGAATAGCGGCTCCGCAGGAGACTGGGCACATCTAAAGAAAGCTTTAGGACTATCTGGTGTGCACTGGCTCCTCCCCCTATGACCCTCCTCCAAGCCTCAGTTAGATCTCTGTGCCCGAACGAGAAGGGTGCACACTAGGGGCTCTCCTGAGCTTCTTAGTGAAAGTTTTAGATTAGGTTTTTTATTTTCAGTGAGACCTGCTGGCAACAGGCTCACTGCATCGAGGGACTAAGGGGAGAAGAAGCGAACTCACCTGCGTGCAGAGTGGATTGGGCTTCTTAGGCTACTGGACATTAGCTCCAGAGGGACGATCACAGGCCCAGCTTGGATGGGTCCCAGAGCTGCGCCGCCGGCCCCCTTACAGAGCCAGAAGGCAGAAGAGGTCCGGAAAAACGGCGGCAGAAGACGTCCTGTCTTCAACAAGGTAGCGCACAGCACTGCAGCTGTGCGCCATTGCTCTCAGCACACTTCACACTTCGGTCACTGAGGGTGCAGGGCGCTGGGGGGGGGCGCCCTGAGACGCAATAAAAACACCTTGGATGGCAAAAAAATGCATCACATATAGCTCCTGGGCTATATGGATGCATTTAACCCCTGCCAGAATCCATAAAAAAGCAGGAGAAAAGTCCGCGAAAAAGGGGCGGAGCCTATCTCCTCAGCACACTGGCGCCATTTTCCCTCACAGCTCCGTTGGAGGGAAGCTCCCTGTCTCTCCCCTGCAGTCACTACACTACAGAAAGGGTTAAAAAAAGAGAGGGGGGCACTAATTGGGCGCAGTATTAACTATACAGCAGCTATAAGGGGAAAAACACTTATATAAGGTTATCCCTGTATATATATAGCGCTCTGGTGTGTGCTGGCAAACTCTCCCTCTGTCTCCCCAAAGGGCTAGTGGGGTCCTGTCCTCTATCAGAGCATTCCCTGTGTGTGTGCTGTATGTCGGTACTTTTGTGTCGACATGTATGAGGAGAAAAATGATGTGGAGACGGAGCAGATTGCCTGTAATAGTGATGTCACCCCCTAGGGGGTCGACACCTGAGTGGATGAACTGTTGGAAGGAATTACGTGACAGTGTCAGCTCTGTATAAAAGACAGTGGTTGACATGAGACAGCCGGCTACTCAGCTTGTGCCTGTCCAGACGTCTCATAGGCCGTCAGGGGCTCTAAAGCGCCCGTTACCTCAGATGGCAGATATAGACGCCGACACGGATACTGACTCCAGTGTCGACGGTGAAGAGACGAATGTGACTTCCAGTAGGGCCACACGTTACATGATTGAGGCAATGAAAAATGTTTTACACATTTCTGATAATACGAGTACCACCAAAAAAAGGGGTATTATGTTCGGTGAGGAAAAACTACCTGTAGTTTTCCTGAGTCTGAGAAATTAAATGAGGTGTGTGATGATGCGTGGGTTTCCCCCGATAACAACGGATAATTTCTAAAATGTTATTGGCATTATATCCTTTCCCGCCAGAGGTTAGGGTGCGTTGGGAAACACCCCCTAGGGGGGATAAAGCGCTCACACGCTTGTAAGGGCTCTACCTTCGCCTGAGATGGCCGCCCTTAAGGATCCTGCTGATAGAAAGCAGGAGGGTATCCTAAAAGGTATTTACACACATACTGGTGTTATACTGCGACCAGCAATCGCCTCAGCCTGGATGTGCAGTGCTGGGTTGGCGTGGTCGGATTCCCTGACTGAAAATATTGATACCCTAGATAGGGACAGTATATTTTTGCCTATAGAGCATTTAAAAGATGCATTTTTATATATGCGTGATGCACAGCGGAATATTTGCCGACTGGCATCAAGTCTAAGCGCGTTGTCCATTTCTACCAGTAGAGGGTTATGGACACGTCAGTGGTCAGGTGATGCGTATTCCAAACGGCATTTGGAAGTATTGCTTTATTAAGGGAGGAGTTATTTGGGGTCGGTCTTTCAGACCTGGTGGCCACGGCAACAGCTGGGAATTCCACGTTTGTACCCCAGGTCGCCTCTCAACATGAGAAGACGCTGTATTATCAGGCGCAGTCTTTTCGTGGACAAGCGGGCAAAAGGTTCCTCATTTCTGCCCCGTGACAGAGGGAGAGGAAAAAGGCTGCAGAAATCAGCCAGTTCCCAGGAACAGAAGCCCTCTCCCGCCTCTGCCAAGTCCTCAGTATACGCTGGGGCTTTACAAGCAGAATCCGGCACGGTGGGGGGCCCGTCTCAATGAATTTCAGCGCGCAGTGGGTTCACTCGCAAGTAGACCCCTGGATCCTTCAGGTGATATCTCAGGGGTACAAATTAGAATTCGAGACGTCTCCCCCTCGCCGTTTCCTAAAGTTGGCTTTACCGATGTCTCCTTCTGACAGGGAGACAGTTTTGGAAGCCATTCACAAGCTGTATTCCCAGCAGGTGATAATCAAGATACCCCTCCTGCAACAGGGAACGGGGTATTATTCCACACTGTTGTGGTACCGAAGCCGGACGGCTCGGTGAGACCGATTCTAAATCTAAAATCTTTGAACACTTACGTACAGAGGTTCAAATTCAATATTGAGTCACTCAGAGCAGTGATTGCGAACCTGGAAGAAGGGGACTACATGATGTCTCGGGACATCAAGGATGCTTACCTTCATGTCAAAATTTACCCTTCTCACCAAGGGTACCTCAGGTTTATGGTACAGAACTGTCACTATCAGTTCAGACGCTGCCGTATGGATGGTACACGGCACCCCGGGTCTTTACCAAGGTAATGGCCGAAATGATGATATTCCTTCGAAGGAAGTGAATTTTAGTTATCCCTTCCTTGGACAATTCCCTGATAAGGGTAAGATCCAGGGAACAGTTGGAGGTCGGTGTAGCACTATCTCAGGTAGTGTTGCGGCAGCACGATTGGATTCTCAATATTCCAAAATCGCACCTGGTTCCGACGACGTGTCTTCTGTTCCTAGGGATGATCCTGGACACAGTCCAGAAAAAGGTGTTTCTTCCGGAGGAGAAAGCCAGGGAGTTATCCGAGCTAGTCAGGAACCTCCTAAAACTGAGCCAAGTCTCAGTGCATCAATGCACAAGGGTTCTGGGTAAAATGGTGGCTTCCTACGAAGCAATCCCATTCGGCAGATTCCACGCAAGAACTTTCCAGTGGGACCTGCTGGACAAATAGTCCGGATCGCATCTTCAGATGCATCAGCGGATAACCCTGTCACCAAGGACAAGGGTGTCCCTCCTGTGGTGGTTGCAGAGTGCTCATCTTCTAGAGGGCCGCAGATTAGGCATTCAGGACTGGGTCCTGGTGACCACGGATGCCAGCCTGCGAGGCTGGGGAGCAGTCACACAGGGAAGGAATATCCAGGGCTTATGGTCAAGCCTGGAGACATCACTTCACATAAATATCCTGAAGCTAAAGGACATTTACAATGCCCTAAGCTTAGCAAGACCTCTGCTTCAAGGTCAGCCGGTGTTGATCCAGTCGGACAACATCACGGCAGTCACCCACGTAAACAGACAGGGTGGCACAAGAAGCAGGAGGGCAATGGCAGAAGCTGCAAGGATTCTTCGCTGGGCGGAAAATCATGTGATAGCACTGTCAGCAGTATTCATTCCGGGAGTGGACAACTGGGAAGCAGACTTCCTCAGCACGACCTCCACCCGGGAGAGTGGGGACTTCACCCAGAAGTCTTCCACATGATTAAAAACTCGACAGGTATTGCGCCAGGTCCAGGGACTCTCAGGCAATAAGCTGTAGACGCTCTGGTAACACCGTGGGTGTACCAGTCAGGGTATGTGTTCCCTCCTCTGCCTCTCATACCCAAGGTACTGAGATTGATAAGATGGAGAGGAGTAAGCACTATATTCGTGGTTCCGGATTGGCCAAGAAGGACTTGGTAACCGGAACTTCAAGAGATGCTCACGGAGGATCCGTGGCCTCTACCTCTAAGAAGGGACCTGCTCCAGCAAGGACCCTGTCTGTTCCAAGACTTACCGAGGCTGCGTTTGACGGCATGGCGGTTGAACGCCGGATCCTGAAGGAAAAAAGGCATTCCGGATGAAGTCATCTCTATCCTGATCAAAGCCAGGAAGGATGTAACCGCAAAAACATTATCACCGCAATTGGCGAAAATATGTTGCGTGGTGCGAGGCCAGTAAGGCCCGACGGAGGAAATTCAACTGGGTCGATTCCTACATTTCCTGTAAACAGGGGTGTCTATGGGCCTGAAATTGGGGTCCATTAAGGTTCAAATTTCGGCCCTGTCAATTTTCTTCCAAAAAGAACTAGCTTCAGTCCCTGAAGTTCAGACGTTTGTAAAAGGGGTACTGCATATACAGCCTCCTTTTGTGCCTCCAGTGGCACTTTGGGATCTCAATGTAGTTTTGGGTTCCAAAAGTCACATTGGTTTGAACCACTTAAATCTGTGGAGTTAAAATATCTCACATGGAAAGTGGTCATGCTGTTGGCCCTGGCCTGGGCCAGGCGCGTGTCAGAATTGGCGGCTTTATCCTGAAAAAGCCCTTATCTGATTTTCCATTCGGACAGGGCGGAATTGAGGACTCGTCCTCAGTTTCTCCCCAAGGTGGTTTCAGCGTCTCACCTGAACCAACCTATTGGTGGTGCCTGCGGCTACTGGGGACTTGGAGGCCTCCAAGTTGCTAGACGTTGTCAGTGCCCTGAAAATATATGTTTCCAGGACGGCTGGAGTCAGGAAATCTGACTCTCTGTTTATCCTGTGTGCACCCAACAAGCTGGGTGCTCCTGCTTCTAAGCAGACTATTGCTCGTTGGATTTGTAGTACAATTCAGCTTGCACATTCTGTGGCAGGCCTGCCACAGCCAAAAATCTGTAAATGCCCACTCCACAAGGAAGGTGGGCTCATCTTGGGCGGCTGCCCGAGGGGTCTCGGCTTTACAACTTTGCCGAGCAGCTACTTGGTCAGGAGCAAATACGTTTGTAAAATTCTACAAAATTGATATCCTGGCTGAGGAGGACCTGGAGTTCTCTCATTTGGTGCTGCAGAGTCATCCGCACTCTCCCGCCCGTTTGGGAGCTTTGGTATAATCCCCATGGTCCTTACGGAGTCCCCAGCATCCACTTAGGACGTTAGAGAAAATAAGAATTTACTTACCGATAATTCTATTTCTCATAGTCCGTAGTGGATGCTGGGCGCCCATCCCAAGTGCGGATTGTCTGCAATACTTGTACATAGTTATTGTTACAAAAATCGGGTTGTTATTGTTGTGAGCCATCTTTCAGAGGCTCCTCCTGTTATCATGCTGTTAACTGGGTTCAGATCACAGGTTATACGGTGTGATTGGTGTGGCTGGTATGAGTCTTACCCGGGATTCAAAATCCTTCCTTATTGTGTACGCTCGTCCGGGCACAGTATCCTAACTGAGGCTTGGAGGAGGGTCATAGGGGGAGGAGCCAGTGCACACCAGATAGTCCTAAAGCTTTCTTTAGATGTGCCCAGTCTCCTGCGGAGCCGCTATTCCCCATGGTCCTTACGGAGTCCCCAGCATCCACTACGGACTATGAGAAATAGAATTATCGGTAAGTAAATTCTTATTTTTACCTCATTCTGACCATTTAGTTGACATAAGTCAGAAGTCCTGGGACAATCCAGGAAAGAAATTCACGCCTCACAAGAAGATTCTGGCTCGCTATCCCCTCGCTGCGGAGCGAAGTAAAAATTGGGAAACACCCCCGCCAGTGCATTCGCAGGTGGCGCGGCTGGTGGTATCCTCAGCTCTGCCAGTAACTACTGTCACATCTCTGAAAGAACCGACGGATAAGCGTGTGGAGGGTTGTTTAAAGGCGATTAAAAAACCCTAGCAGGTGCTGCGCATTGGCCCGCCATTGCAGCGACATGAGCTGCAGAGGCTATTGAAGCGTGGGCTCAGGAGTTGGAAGCTGAGATGTCTTCCAACGCTTCTGATCATGCTACACAATGCTTATAGTATATTGTCACAGCTTCTCATTACATTAAAGAAGTGACTTCTGATGCCGGTATTCTGCTTCTACGTCCATACTGTCTTTTTTTTTTTTTTTTTTCTTGCTTAGAAATATCCCTCCCTTTCGAGCACCTGAATGATATCATTAAGCTGATTGGGCATCTACCATTATATATGTACGTCCATACTGGCTCACCGGATTCTATGGTTGCGGTCCTGGTCTGTGGATCTGGACTCTAAGAAAATCCTGGAGGTACTCCCTTTTAATGGAGACATCCTTTTTGGAGAAGACCTCAACAAGATAGTGGCTTCTGCTAAAACAGCTTGTCTACCTAGTACTGCTCCTTCTGTACCGAAGGCTAAGAGTACTTCCTTTCGCTCCTTTCGTCCTTCAGGGAAAGCAAAGGATCAGGCGTACCCGAAACAGACTTGCACGTCCAAACCCAAACGGGCCTGGGCTGCTGGTCAGCCTGCTTCCAAGACTGACAAGCCTGCCGCATGACGGGGCGGGCCTCCCTCTGAGGGATCCCAGGGTGGGGGGCCGACTTCTAGGGTTTACCCAGGAATGATTGAAAACCACTTCCGATGCCTTGGTACGGGAAGTCATCACTCAGGGTTACACCGTATCCTTCAAAAAGCGTCCCCCTCATCAATTTTGCCTGACAGACGTCCCTTCGGATCTTGTGAAGGCAAAAACTCTTCATTCGGTGGTACAGTCCCTCCTGGACACAGGAGTGGTAGTACAGGTGCCTCTGGCTCAGAGAGGCAAGGGCTACTATTCACCGCTGTTCCTAGTCCAGAAACTGAATGGGTCCTCTCGGCCCATTTTCAACCTTAAGTCCTTGAACAAATTTGTGAGGGTCTCCAAGTTTCGTATGGAAACTCTTCGCTCTATTGTTCTGGCATTGGAACCTGAGGATTATATGGTCTCCCTGGACGTACAGGATGCTTACCTGCATATTCCCATTGCAATGTTACATCAGCAATACCTGAGGCTTGCGGTTGGCAACCTCCATTACCAGTTTTGGGCGTTACCTTTTGGTTTGACCACGGCTCCGCGAGTCTTCACCAAGGTCATTGTGGTACTCCGCCGTCAAGGGGTCAGGATCCTACCGTACCTGGACGGCTTGTTGATCCTGGCAAATTCCCTCCTACGCCATCTGGATCTGACCATCCAGTTTCTGCAAGCCCATGGGTGGCTCATCAGTTGGAAGAAATCTTCCCTGGTCCCTGCTCAGAGCATGGTGAACCTGGGGGCGTTGTTGGATACTCACAGCCAGCGGTTGTTCTTGTCTCAGGAGAAGGTCCTGAAGCTTCAGGACAGTATTCGATGCTTCCTATCTCGTCCGCAAGTGTCGATACATTCGGCGATGTAAGTGCTAGGTCTCATGGTGTCGTCTTTTGACATGGTGGAGTACGCTCAATTCCATTCCCGCCCTCTGCAGAAGCTGATTCTTGCCAAGTGGGACGGCCTGCCTCACCGGGTCATGTCTCAAATGATCTCATTGTCTACGGAGGTCCGTCTGTCACTGAGCTGGTGGCTTCATGACCAACGATTGAGCAGGGGTCGTCCCTTCTGGATCTCCAACTAGGTCCTTCTGACGACTGATGCCAGTCTGAGAGGTTGGGGCGCGGTGTTGGAGCAACACTCCCTTCAGGGTCGGTGGACCCAAGTAGGAGTCTCTCCTCCCGATAAACAATCTGGAATTGCGGGCGGTGTTCAACTCATTGAACTTGGCCCAGCATTTAATACAGAACAGACCTGTTCAAGTACAGTCACACAACGCCACCACGGTGTCATACATCAATCATCAAGGCGGCACTCGAAGCCGCATGGCAATGAGGGAAGTATCACGGATTCTTCATTGGGTGGAACGCCATCTGCCAGCCATATCGGACTCTCAGTCGTCAGGATGTACACGCCGGAGAGTGGAGCCTCCATCCAGAAGTGTTTCAACTCCTCGTGGACAGGGGTGTACCCCGCAGCAGAAAACAAGATTTAAGGTAAGTTACCGTTGTTAAATCTCTTTCTGTGATCTACACTGGGCTCCACCGGGCGCCCACCCTGATGCACTTAGCTTCTTTTGTGTTGGTATGGCATTAGCCGCTGACACTTTCTCCTGTCGTGAGAGTGTGGTGTATGTGGCTACTAACAGTTGTCGTCTCTTTTGCCTGCTACTGCATTGGACTGGTTAACAAAACTGAGCTCCTGTGCACGGAGGCGGGGTTATAGAGGAGGCGGCGCTATGCATTCTGGAAACAGTCAAAGCTTTTAGCCTGTTAGTGCCTCGAATCAAGATCCTACTCTACACCCTAATGTCATTCCCTGTGGTGCCCAGTCGACCTCGCAGAAAGATTTAACAACGGTAAGTTCTTACCATAAATCTCGTTATAATTTTACTTTTTCTGTTGAATTGCTTAGGCTCCTATGAAGGAGAAAATCAGAAGTGACCATTTACAGATTTACATTACATGGCAGCCCATGTTTTAGTATGTGGGGAGATGTGATCAGCATTGAAGAGTGATAAAGTACTAGCCAATCAGCTCCTAACTGCCATGTTACAGGGTGTTCAAAAATAACTGGAGCTGATTGGTTATTCGTTTCCCCTTCCACGTTATCGCTCTCCAAGGCTTAGTACATCTGCCACACAGTATATGTTTTTTGGAAGCCCGCTTGGGAAGTCTCTTGAGACACTGAGGAAGAGAAGGAGCTCTATGATATAGCATCAGGTGGTATTTGTTTAAAGTATCTGTCTCTACCTATTTAGAATGGGCTCCTACACATATATTGGAGTATTTATAAAGCAATTATTTGTAAAATTCAGTATTTTCCTACTTAACACATTTTAGTGATAAGGATTGCCTGCATTTATTATGTTTTGTATTACAGTTTCCTGCTGCATGGCTTACTATGTTTGATGCGGTACTTATTTTGCTCCTGATACCTCTGAAAGATAAATTAGTGGACCCGTACTTGAAAAAGAGAGGCTTATTACCATCATCCCTGAAGAGAATTGCTGTTGGAATGTTTTTTGTAACCTGTTCAGTCCTAGCTGCTGGTAAGAATCAATTTAAATAATATATGCAGCCTGACTGAATTCATTTAAGTGTTATCATTACAAGTCTGTAACCCCAATATGGCAGTATCCTGCAGCAGTTTGATTACCTATGGCAGGGTCCAACACCATTCCTGTGCTGATGCACAGGTGCCCCTGTGGGTCATGGGAAGCATGCTTGCTACCTAAGCAATCTGCTCCTACAGTACATTTGCACATTGGCTGTAAGTGAGACATGAAGTAAATCCTGCTGCAGGTGAGGAGACAACTCATTCAATCAGCTGATTTTCTAAACTTGGGCCTGACTAAGGCCTAGGGCACCAGGGCAACACTAATATAACCAAGCTGTAGGATACTTGATTAGCTTCTATGTACATACATTTTTAATAAAAAGAGGGCATATTAAGAATACCAATAAGCTGCATTTATTCAACATTTTTTATATGTTCTACATTAAGAGAATCTACCTGTACAATCATGAGGATCAGTAGCTTCACTCTATTTGAAATGCCTTTGGGGAGAAGTGAAGGCAGAAGTGGCATAGCCTTTGTATGCATTAGGCTTTAGTACTTTTCCAGCAAATACAGCAGGGTGAATAGAGCATAAAAATGTATAGATTGTGTGTGTGTGTATGTATGTGATAGATAGATATAGATATAGATATATATAATGCTCAAAAACATAACACACCCTAGATTTGAATGAATGAAATATTCTTATTAAATACTTTGTTCTTTACATAGTTGAATGTGCTGACAACAAAATCACACAAAAATTATCAACGGAAATCAAATTTATTACCCCATGGAGGTCTGGATTTGGAGTCACCCTCAAAATGAAAGTGGAAAAACACACTGACCCAACTTTGATGTAATGTCCTTAAAACAAGTCAAAATGAGGCTCAGTAGTGTGTGTGGCCTCCACGTGCCTGTATGACCTCCCTACAACCCACACAAGTGGCTCAGGTAGTGCAGCTCATCCAGGATGGCACATCAATGCGAGCTGTGGCAAGAAGGTTTGCTGTGTCTGTCAGCGTAGTGTCCAGAGCATGGAGGCGCTACCAGGAGACAGGCCAGTACATCAGGAGACGTGGAGGAAGCCGTAGGAGGGCAACAACCCAGCAGCAGGACCGCTACCTCCGCCTTTGTGCAAGAAGGAACAGGAGGAGCACTGCCAGAGCTCTGCAAAATGACCTCCAGCAAGCTACAAATGTGCATGTGTCTACTCAAACGATCAGAAACAGACTTCATGAGGGCCCGACGCCCACAGGTGGGGGATGTGCTTACAGCCCAACGCCGTGCAGGACGTTTGGCATTTGCCAGAGAACACCAAGATTGGCAAATTCGCCACTGGCGCCCTGTGCTCTTCACAGATGAAAGCAGGTTCTCACTGAGCACATGTGACAGACGTGACAGAGTCTGGAGACGCCAAGGAGAACGTTCTGCTGCCTGCAACATCCTCCAGCATGACCGGTTTGGCAGTGGGTCAGTAATGGTGTGGGGTGGCATTTCTTTGGGGGGCCGCACAGCCCTCCATATGCTTGCCAGAAGTAGCCTGACTGCCATTAGGTACCGAGATGAGATCTTCAGAACCCTTGTGAGACCATATGCTGGTGCGGTTGGCCCTGGGTTCCTCCCAATGCAAGACAATGCTAGACCTCATATGGCTGGAATGTGTCGGCAGTTTCTGCAAGACAAAGGCATTGATGCTATGGACTGGCCCGCCCGTTCCCTAGACCTGAATCCAATTGAGCACATCTGGGACATCATGTCTCGCTCCATCCACCAATGCCACATTGCACCACAGACTGTCCAGGAGTTGGCGGATGCTTTAGTCCAGGTCTGGGAGGAGATCCCTCAGGAGACCATCCGCCACCTCATCAGGAGCATGCCCAGGCGTTGTATGGAGGTCATACAGGCACGTGGAGGCCACACACACTACTGAGCCTCATTTTGACTTGTTTTAAGGACATTACATCAAAGTTGGATCAGCTTGTAGTGTGTGTTTCCACTTTAATTTTGAGTGTGGCTCCAAATCCAGACCTCCATGGGGTAATAAATTTGATTTCCATTGATCATTTTTGTGTGATTTTGTTGTCCGCACATTCAACTATGTAAAGAACAAAGTATTTAATAAGAATATTTCATTCATTCAGATCTAGGATGTTATTTTAGTGTTCCCTTTATTTTTTTTGAGCAGTGTGTGTGTGTGTGTATATGTGTGTGTGTATATGTGTGTGTATGTGTGTGTGTATAACAGTCCACTGTAGGTGGCACACTGGTCACAAAAGGTACAAAACAGCAGGTTGCAGCAACAACGTTTCGAAGTTTATTCTTCGTCCTCAGGTAACCTGAGGACGAAGAATAAACTTCGAAACGTTGTTGCTGCAACCTGCTGTTTTGTACCTTTTGTGACCAGTGTGCCGCCTACAGTGGACTGTTGTATTGACCCGTGGCTCTGCGGGTCTAGGAGGGCACCGGGACTGAGTTATTTGTACCTGGGAGTGCTGCCAAAAGTCGTGTGTGTGTGTATATGTATATATATATGTATATATGTATATATATATATATATATATATATATATATATATATATATATATATATATATATATATATATATATAAAAAAATCACTTTTGCTAGAAACACGAGTTAAAGTTTCTGGGGTGTAGGGTTATGGGCCCTACACACTAGAAGATAACACTGCACTGAACGATATGGACCTAACGAGAACTCCCGTCAATTTATTGAATGAATCACATGAAAATACTGCAGTCATGACTCATGGAGATAAATGTCACATATGTACAAATTTGGTCATAACAAAGATCTGCCAGTGAGTGGCGAGTCCATGTGACAGGTTTGCTTAGCTTCTTTACCTCCTCAGTAAGCATTAGTATACACGAAACTACCAAAGGTCATGGGGTAGCCGAATGTAAAGGTAATAGTAGGTGGCGCATCTTAACATCTTGGAAATGCTTAGATCTGCAGTCGTTATCTGAGATCTTGTCAGTCAGTTTGAACACATTCTAGGCTACTTATGGCAAGGTGATGTGAATTATCGGCATTCGAACCGGGTATGATAGTGGGAGCCTAACTCCAGTTACTGACCACGGGTGCTTATTGATCATGACCAGTGGCATCTGGCCAGAATTAACTGTGGTAGCAGACAAGCAACACTTGCTCAAATCACATCCCACGTTCAATGCAGGAGGTACCAAATGCGTATACAGCAGGTCAGTGCAGCATTTTTTAGCATCCATGGGCTATGTGAGCAGAAGACCCGCTAGAGTGCCCCTGTTACACTACGATAACCGGATACAGAGCATCACCTGAGCTTGAGATATCGCTAATTCGACTGTGGAGGACTGTCAACGTGGTGTGGTCAAATGAGTCACAGTTCCAGTTGTTTCGGGCTGCTGGTAGGGTTTGAGTGTGGTGCAGACCTCATGAGGCCATGGACCCCAGTTGTCAACAAGGCACCAACTAGGCTGGTGGCGGCTCCATAATGGTCCGTTCACGTGGCATGGATCTTGGGTCCGTTCCCACCCAAGAATCTGCATCTACAATTATCAGGGAGCTGTGTGAAGCTATCCAGATGGCATTGGTCAACATCTCTCCAAAGGTCTTCCGTCCACTTGTGGAATCGATACCACGTTAAGTTGCTGTTCTTTGCTGGGCTAGAGGTGGTCCTACATGATACGAAGCGCTATCCCATGACTCTTTGCATTTAAGTGTAATGTCAGTGTTTATTTTGCAATTAAAAGTCCTTACTCAAGACGGCAATTGTAGAAGATTAGTTATTACCAGTAACTTGTAAAGCGAAGCATATTCTGTTGCACTTTACAGTTGGTTAACAAACTGTAATAAAACAGGACTGGTTAATAACAGACAGACATTGCGGTAAGAAGGCCCTGCTCGCAAGCTTACATTCTATAGAGGAGATAAAAATTTGCTTTCTCTCGTTTTACCTGCTTATGCAATATATAGGTCTGTCGTATTTTTATTTACTTTTTTTTTTTTTTTTTTTTTTGTAAGAACGTTAATGCTTGTTCTCCAATTTTTTTTTTTCTTAATGTTGAAATTATGTAGGTATTCTTGAAAGTAAAAGGTTGGAGATTGTGGCAGTGGATAAAAAGACCCAAAAGATTGGAAATGTCACATATTATGCTGCTGATCTTGCCATATGGTGGCAGCTGCCTCAGTATCTGCTAATTGGAATTAGTGAAATATTTGCAAGTATAGCAGGTAAGTAATACAGTTGCTTAAAAGGGATCACAACGTTTTAAGGGGGTAATGCAATTAATGGCAGAACCTTGAGCACCTTGAGTCTTGTTGGGGAAAGAGCGCTATGTAATGAAATTTATCATTATTAATAATAACCTTTGGGTGAGGGATATGCAGGCAGGGAAATATTTGTTTTAGCTTGCAACCCTATAGAGATGCAAGCGAAAAAACGAGCTATTTCCATACCGTAATTACAGCAAATTTGCGGAACCCTGTGCAAACTGAATCTGGCCATGATGTTTCCAAAAAGACAAGTACACTGATATTGGACCTTTATGCGCCTATTTTACACTCCCGGAATTCTTAAATTCTCCGAATTTACACCTGTTTATTTTGTAACTGTTCCTTCATTACAGGGTGCATTGCATGGGTTAACTTCGCATTATATATATATATATATATATATATATATATATATATAATATTTATATTCCTACATGTAGTGTTGGGGATGTCAGTCACTGGTGGTCCCTGTACCACGTGTACGAGCCCATATGCACAACCAGAAGCGCCGCTCTATCTGTATATATATTGGGAAAAGCTATAATACCCTCTACCATGCAGTGATTTCAACAGTCCTTATCCTGGAAATAAAGCACTTGTTAGACTTTTAGCTGTATCTCAAGCATTTCTCTTGTTACTGTTGTGAAGCATTCAGGATTAGATTACTGCCTGTATTAACACTTTCTGAACTGGCTAAATGTATTTCCACTTTTTTACAGTATGTTTTAAAGCACTCACTGGAATTTGGGTATTTCATTGCTGGCAGATGATATTTCATTATTTGTGTTTAAACCTCATATAAAGTATCTTTGTCTAATGCAGTGTTTGTGCTGTATTGTAATGCTGTCTGCAGGCTGTGAATGGTACTGCAGCGTTCAACCTATGTTGTATTCTATTTCTAACTTGTATTATGACAAAGTTGCAGCCATTAACTCTTTCACACCGGTGTAATTTGATAAAAATAGTCCTTTTCATATTCTAATTGAATAACTGTGAAACTCATTTAAAGGACTTTTGAATGTCATGCATCCCACGTTTATTTAGTTGTCCTAAATGTACCTTTTTTTAATTGTATTTTTATCACATTTAAATGTTTGTGGAAAAAGTACTTTCAATATACAATTATTTTTCATTACATCCTTGCTAATTGTATAATCTCCAGGTGTAAATAGAAATTGAAAAAGCAAACCTGAGAGTACCAAATAACTGCTGGCTATGCTGGCCTAAAATTGTCCGGTTGTTCCATCCCATTTTATTCCATCGGGATTAGCAAACCCCTTTTTGTTTTTTCAATGCCGGGCAGCGTTGAGACTCCTCAGGAGGCTGGCGCTGCCCGGCTCCCCGTACGCACTGCCCCGCGGAAAGTGGACACACCCTACCTGTACTGACGATGGATAGTTGTGTGAGCTGGGCGGGAGAGGGGCGACATTGAAAACAAACCAATCTTTGGAATCCCGGGATTGATCATTTTTCAATCCCGATTCCCGGAATTAAAAGAATGGCCTGGGATTGTCCTCCCTACTGCTGTCATATGTGGTTGATTATATGTCATCTTTTGCATATCCAAGCACACTTGTGGCATTCTCTCCACAAATAATATTTGATTTCCTTTTGTAAAGTTCTTCCCAACACTATTGCAGAATTTCAATCAAATTTGTTGTTTTCCTTTTGTGGGTTGCCTTGTTTTTACCTTTCAGTCCAGTTTATCCCGAACTAGTCTGCAGAATACCGTGGTCCTTAATTAAAATAATGATTACGACGTATTCTTATGTTAGATATATAGAGATAGATATATATTATAATTTATTGACATTAGCTTTCCCTAGACCAAAATAGAAGTTATGGTGTGAAAAAGAATTAACATGAATAGTGATGCTTTTGTGAGAAGTTGGGGCTTGTGTACATATAACACCTTGTTTTCTTTCCTAATAGGACTGGAATTTGCGTATTCTGCAGCACCCAAGTCAATGCAGAGTGCTATTATGGGGTTATTCTTTTTCTTTTCTGGTATTGGTTCGTTTGTTGGCTCTGGACTTCTTGCCTTGGTGTCCTTGCCTTCAGTTGGGTGGATGAGCAGTCATGAAGATCAAGGTAATTGATTGCAGTATAAAAGTAAAGGTGTAATAAGTTAACAAACACACATCTGAACAGTGTCATTTCACAGTTTCAGTACCTTTTTTAAAGGGGATTTCCAAACCTCCTCCTATGGTAGGATTTAGTTGGGGAACCCCATCCGATCAGACACCCACATCACTCAAAAAAGAAATAAATGAAGCGCCCGTGTCAGTATTGAACAGATTATTATTCTTTTAAATAACAACAATTGAGCCCACGTTCGCTTGACTCAAGGGGCTGTATACACCCCTATAACTAGACAATCAATAGACAACAAAAGAAAAGAGCCAAGCGCTCATGGGTTCATGCTAATGTTCAAAATAAACGTATTCAGAGCCGGTAATTATATTTATTAAAAAGATTTGTTTATTAATACTTGTAATAACATCGATAGTTAATATCCTAAAATATTGAATGCACCTTATACAATGAATTGATACTTTTCCTTGCTGGCCAGCAGTTTTGTTATTGGCAAAAGAGAATCAGCTTCCCTCTATGAGGAGTATTTCACTTCAGAGGCTGCGTTGTAACACTGTCAGTATTTGAAACTTAGTATCAGTCAGTATGGTAACTGTTGCACATGAAAAGTGTAACGGTGTAACGGCTGCAGAAAGCGTTTAAATGTATCCAATTACCTCCTTTGTAAATACAGCGGTGTGGTCCTGCCCCCTATGCTGAGCGTCCTCGGCAGTGTCTGTCTGATTTGTCCACGGGGGTTGCTCTATCTTCTCACCGGCTGTAAGTGCAGATAATTCCGTAGGAGGAAGGATGTGGAGACTATCTTTTGGTACAACCGTTTATTCCATCACAAAATGGCAGAGCTCGTAGCGGGATGGACAGATGGCACAAGTCCGATGTTACTCCCGCTCTGCTGAGACCGTACACCTCCGTGCTAGCCAAAAACACTGCTGCAGCGACGAACTGGTGGGCGGAGACTGAAGAGTTTCTGATTTAGCAATGCTGAATAAGATGCACACAGCTGCTGTGAATGGAGAGGTGCGTGAATAGGGCTATCACTTCCATCTGCAGCTGCAAAGGAACACACCTGTTATCCACAGGAAGCATTGAGGTGTGTGATTTAGGGGAAGATTTATCAAAGAGTGGAGAGAGAAGGTATTAACCAGCTCCTAACTGTCCTTTTTCAAACACAGCCTGTAACGTGGCAGTTAGGAACTGATTGGTACTTTATCTCTGTCCACTGTATCTCTCTTCAAAGCTTAGTAAATAGACCCATCTCACTGCATATTTATATTCTGATACTCGTGTCTCCAATGCTAAGAGAAATTTGAGGTCTTAATGACCCTATATAATATTATACCAGACAGAAAATCATTTAATGTAGGCCTATTAAGAAGAAATCATTCTGGAAACTAAAGATCTAAACTCTGACCAGTTCAGTGTTTCTAGACATCCACCTGGAACTCTGATGGCTACCTCCACTTTGAATAGGCTTTAATGGAGACGGCACTATAGAACGTATTTTCCATCTACTGCTTCTCTTATAATCTCTGTAACAATGAACAGTTGCTTTTAATCCTGAACATCTCTCCAGTTAAGCTCTCAAGGGTTAGGGCTGTTCAGGGAATATAAATCTGTTGTGTGGAGGTCCGAGGGGGCAGTAGGTGCAATTCCATGTGTTCTAGCATAAGTCTGTTGCAGATGAGGTTAGCAGATCCATCTAAATGTGCTTTTACGTATAAATGTACAGTTGTATTTAGTGTTCCCTGCTGCTAATATACATGGATTTTCTACTTTGGCTAACAGGGTCCCCGTAACAGGTTTTTAGTCTAGGAGTGGTTACACACTAATTAATTTTTCCGATGATGAGAAAGGGACCAAAGAGAATTTATCATCCATGACGCAGAGCCATTTTGAATATTGAATTTCTGCAATATTAATGAAATTTGTTGTTATTGTAAACTGTTTTTTTTATTTATTTTTAGGTAACATCAACGAATGTCACCTGAACTATTATTTCTTCCTACTGGCTGCAATACAGGCAGCAACCCTCCTGTTATTTCTCATCATTTCTGTGAAATATGAGCGCCAGCAGACTAAAGCAAATGGGAAGTTATAAGAATAAGAAGAAATGTTTATGGAGCATTTGTTGAACGAGCAGCTTGGTTGGAAGAGTGGCGGCAATGTTCTTTAGGATGCCCATCTACAATGTACACAGCTCCAAGTGCCCTTTTCATCAAAGTGGAGACTTTGTTTTAAAGCTCACTCTTGTTGCACTACTCTGAAACTGCAGGACGGTTCTAAATCTAGATACTGTTTTACGCGCTGGATGTCGGTATATTTAGTCATTGGCTGGTGGGCTCTAGTTTGTTGCAAGACTTCATAGTGGTCTACTAAAGGTCATGATATATATTGGCTAAACTAAAATTGTGATGTGTGAAATAATGTAGTAGGACTAACCACAATGGGCTTTTTGATGGCACCTGAATGCCTCGTATGTTTTTTTTTTTTAATTATTATTAACTTTGCCTTTTGCTACTACTGTTTTATCTGTTGTCCTGGTCATTGAAGGCTTTTTTTTTCCTCCTGTTCAATATTTAGTTTACAACTTCTAATCGAGATTGATATTGGCCAAGCATATGGTTCTAGAGTACTGTGCATCCACCATATAGTAAATCAAATAATGCACATCTTCTATACGGTGGTATAAGGATTACTAATCCCATGCGTTGCGTGTTAAGGTATAGCACCTCACGGCCTGTGTACAGTATGCGTAAATTCTAACGTGTTGCTACCTTGTCTTCTCAATGGGGTATCGTCTAAGAATATAGTGTCTGTGCAATTTATAAAAAATGTCTATTACATTTTTACTAAATGGAGGATTTAATGATCATTGACCGTGAATTACAGTACATAGGAGGGCAAGAGGAGAGATTTTTCAAATCCAATATTTAGTATTGTTTATTATATTATGTCAATATTACCAAATGCCTACAGCAGTGGTTCCCAAAACCAGCCTACAAAGCACGCAGGCAGGGTTTAAAGATATCCATGGCTAAACACTGATGGTTAAATCAAACTGACAGTACTAATTAAGTCAGCTGTGGCCAAACATGGATATTCCCAGAACCTGGGCCATTAGGGTGCCTGGAGCATTGTGTTTAGGAAGCTCTGGCCTACAAGTAAATTAGCGGCATATTTAAAAATGATCCATTTTCCTTTCCTCCATAAGTTTGTGGCTTCACGCTCTGCTGCATGAGGACAAGTTTACAGCATGGCCAAGGTTCATTTTTATACAGCTACTTTTTATCTGTAACATGTAGACATAGGGATGATCAGTCTGTTCAGCTCTTTCATTGATTGGAAAGTGCTCACATTGCCAGGGTTATCCTCCATCTCTTTTTAATTTACCATTATGTATTTCTTATAGTATTGTAAAATTGAGCATCCTCTGATATTCTGCTATTTCATATGCCTATTACTTGTTTCACCAGTTGATTGCCCTTATCCACTACAGTATGACTGACCCTAGCCATGAATGTAAGCAGATTGGATTTTTTCTTTCTTTTTTTTTCCTTTCCTTTTTTATGAAGCAAAATCCCCCCCCCCTTCCCTTACCAAGTTTCTCTGCAAAGGTTTTGATATGGTTCTGAAACATCATGCTCATTCTAGGTACAGTGTGCTAATCAATGAGGAGGGCATATTTTAATTTTGGAGGATATCATTCTAGACTGTACTGTGGCTGTAGTACATCACGTCTGAAATGTTGCCCTTCAAAATTGAAATATGCGCTCCTCAGTGATCAGCACTCTGCACCTAGAGTGAACACTAAAACAAATTTATTAGACTTATTTTAATGTATGAATATTTACTACTAACAATCATGACTCGCACCAGTGCCATACACTAGTATATATATGTATGTATGTATGTATGTATGTATGTGTAAAGAGTTTGCTCATCCTCCATTTAGTTAAATGTGATGGGTGTCTGAGAACAAACTTTAACCTGGAGATGGCATAAGGAAGTGATAAACCAGTGATATGTGCAAGGTGATAAACGAACCAGCCAATCAGCTCCAATATGTAAATTAACAGTAAGGAGCTGATTGGCTGGTGCATTTATCACCTTGCATAGATCACTGGTTTATCACTTCCTTATGCCTTCTCCAGGTTAATACATCTGCCCCTTTGAGTTTAATTGCACCTGTTAATTCAACAAGACATGCTAGAACAGGTTGAGTATCCCATATCCAAATATTCCGAAATACGGAGTTTTTTTAGCGAGATAGGGAAACCTTTGTTTTCTGATGGCTTAATGTACACAAACTTTGTTTACTACACAAAGTTATTAAAAATATTGTATTAAATGACATTCAGGCTGTGTGTATATGAAACATAAATGAATTGTGTGAATGTACACACACTTTGTTTAATGCACAAAGTTATTAAACATATTGGCTAAAATTACCCTCAGGCTGTGTGTATAAGGTGTATATGATACATACATGTATTCTGTGCTTAGACTTGGGTCCCATTGACATGATATCTTATTATGGTATGCAGTTATTCCAAAATACGGAAAAATCTGATATCCAAAACACTTATGGTCCCAAGCATTTTGGATAAGGGATACTCAACCTGTAGTACATCTGGTATGTTCATGTATTGCTATGAAGGGGTGCAGGTGCCAGTAGGGTATCCTGACTTAATTAGGATCATAGAACGCTTTCTTTATTCGCAGTGATCAATAAATCTACAGTGACTATCTCAACAGTGACTGTGTAGTCAGGAGAAAGTGGACCTCTGGATCCTTAGCTACAGTCATTATAACTTTAAACATGCTCCTAAAGTGGTATGTTTAAAATAATAAAGCCCACGCGTTTACAGTTCTTTACATAGTTAACTGGGTCTGGGTCAGTGCTGGCATTCTCCTGTGTACTTGGTCATAGTCGATATAGCAACTGTTGACTTTGTAACGGCATCCCCTCCAGGGAGCACCCAACACATACTGTATATTGGTTGTCTGTTTTATTTAATCCCCCCCCCCCCCCCCCCAAATATACACCAAGTACTGTTAGTTTAGAAAACTTCCTCAATGTATAATGCGACTGTGGACTTACGGCTGGGTGTTCACCACAGCGATGTTGGCACAACAAATTGTTTACATCGTTATGTGTGTACCCATGATTTGCGCGCTCAAGCCGGTCACTAGAGATCTTCTGACGGATCTTGCTAACAGATGAGATCGCTAGTGACCTGATGGAGTGCGAATGAATGACAGAACGATATATGTTGTTCCATCCTTCATATGTGTATGCCCAATCCCCGCTGGTCCGGGCTGAAAGGAATTCTGCCTGACCATCGGTATAATTGGCCATCTCTCAGGTGTGTAACCGGCCTTATACATAATATTTATCAATCTGCTTCAATAATTCGCTAGTGATCAGGTATCTCTGCCAGTGATCATAATCATTTCGCTCTTTTCTGACGTGTCCTATCAAGTACATCTATTTTCTTGATTTAATGCTGCACCTCAGGGTTTTAAACTGATCGTTTTGCTGATTTTTTTTTTTTTTTTTTATTTTTTTTTTACTGCACAAATGTAAAATTGAGATTTTATGACTAAATTGTACATACAAAGAGTGTTTATTGTACTTCTCTTGCCTTTTTGGAACAGTGCCATATATAATTTTTTTTAATGTTTGTCAACAAATAAAACTATTTTTACTTGGGTTTTTTTGTTTTTTTCTTGTGAGTGGAAGTCAGTGACTTGGAATGTAGGTCAGACTTCAGTAGAAAAATGTGTGCATAGATCTTGTGACGAAGAGTTTACATTGTAGTAAGAGTCTTATCTTCCTATGGATGCAAAGAAGATGGGGTGAGGGGATAAGTTCCAATTTAAAGTTTGAAATCTAGTCAAAATATAAGAAGGATATAAATGAGAAGACTAAAATGATGGGGATGTTCGTGAGTCAGATCGACATTGGTGTGCTTGTGTTTTACTGCAGTTGCGTCTGCGACTTTAGGCTAATGCTGCTACAAAACCCTTCCCTACTGTGCATCTGTGTGTCTGAAGGTACAAGGACTGAGGCACCTACTGACAGCGTATATAGACGCTGCATTACTTTAGATGCAGCATTGAAATTTAAACCTCTATGGGAGTATGGCCTACTATGAAATCGCTTGAGTGTCTGTGTGCGTAACTGACTTCAGGAACATGCCTGCTACACTTCCATAAAATGTAACATCTCTGTGGTGACCCAGGTGAGAGATGTTGTGAATCCAATAGAATAGAGTATTTGGAGGAGGAGGAGGGAGTGGTCACTGGTGTCCAATGTCGCTGTGAAGCCATGGAGTAAAACAATAGACTACTGACCTTTTGGTTTTAACCTAGAGATCATTGGTGACTTTGATAAATGAAGTTTAAGTGGAATTAAGAGCCCAAAAGCCAAATTGCAGTCAATGGAAAGGAATTATTTGAGGAAATTGTAAATCAGTTACTCAAGCAACTTGGGAGGCAAAGGGGAGAAGCAAGCAGGATGTACATGAGATGCTCTTAACAGAGGGTTCCATAAGAATAGGTGAGAGAACTTGACCAGGTGGGGCTTTATGTGAGCATCCTTGGGGACTTCCTTCCTTTGGTATTAGCACCCCTCCCATTCATCCTCAGGTGTTTTAATTAGCTGGGTTCCTGCATTTCAGATTACATTGATAATGCCCTAATTAGAGGTAAGTCCTGGATAAATTTATAGAATGTGACCGTATTAGGAATGTTAGGGACCCATGTGATGAAGTCACCTGGCTGCGGTACATGGGCCCACCTATTTGCGCAAATGTGTGCTAAGAACTTCAATTATACTCCATGTTAATTGTGAGGGTTTATTTAAATTATTTTTACTATCAGTGTTCCTAGTGCTTGGAGTGTGCATCTGCACCTCTCTTCCTCTAGCAAAGTATAAGAAGCTTCAGCATGATGGCACCCCTTGATGTTTTTAGTAATAGGGTGTGCAGTCCAGGCCCCCCCCCCCCCCCCCCCACACACACACACACACTTTTTCCAT
>NC_086444.1:326891858-326941858 GCF_028390025.1 Pseudophryne corroboree | reverse complement strand
TTCCAGGACACTGAGCATTGAATTCTTAAGTGTTCCAGATGTTGGTCCAGCGGTGGAGTTACCCACAGGGGTATCTTGGCATCTCGCAAAAACAAATAAAAAAAAAAAACATCCAAGTATGTGTCCATCCCAGTATGTGTCCAGTACAAGGGCTCCGAAGGCAGCAGCTGTAGATGCTCTAATGCTCTCACGATCGCGTGGCTGTACAGCGTTGTGAATCTGTTACAACGGTTACGCTGCTTCCTCGGGTACTAAAATGGATCATACAAGACTCCATGACAGTCATACTAGTGGCGCCACATTGGCCTCGGAGGCCATGATTCTTGGATCTCCGCGACCTACTCGCAGCCGATCCTTCACCGCTCTCGCCACGTCCGGACCTGTCCCACTAGGGTCAGTTCTTTTACCCCGATTTAGCGCGGCAGCGTTTGACGGGGTGGCTGTTCAAAGCGCTCTCAAGAACGGATGGCATTCCAGAATCTGGTATACAAACCATGTTAGGGGCTGGGAAGCCAGTACGGCAGCTCATTATCACAAGGTTTAGCGTGCCTCCATAGGTTGGTGTGACGCTCAGAAGTTTCCAACATCATTTTCAAGTTATCCCGTCTTTTAATATTTTTACAGACTGGGTTTGGTGAAGGATTATATTCTACACTCAAGGTGCAGGTCTCTGCATGTCAATTTTACCTGCAAAGGTGTTTGGCTTCTTTGCCGATTTTACACACTTTCCTGCACGGTGTCCTCAGACGACCTCCATTTATACCACCTACAGCGCCATGGGACGTGATCTGGTTTTAGGTTTTTTATTTACAGTCTTCATTTGTTGAATTCTTACAACAAGTGGATGTTACGTTTATCAATTGGTAAACACTTTTCTCTTAGCCTTAGCATCTCAGCAAGGCGTGTTTTAACATAGGGTGGCTTGCATGACAAGGCCCCAAATCTGGTGTTTTATGGTCATAGGGCGGAACTTCGCACAAATTCCGTGTTCCAGTCAAAGTTCGTATAATGTCACGCATCAATTAACTAATGTAGTTCCTCGGTTATCAATCTGTTCGAGAACTTAAGTTACTTTGAATGTGGTACGCGCACTACGCGTTTATGTAACCCAAACAATTGTACGTAGAACAGACACATTGTTCTCTATAATGTAGTGAAGATGGCTTTACAAGCTTCCAAGCAGTCCTTATGTCATACGTCAGGCTTAGCTTCATAATAGGCTACAACGCCTACATCAGGGTCAGACCATTCCAAACGTTCTAGTGAACGTCATAAGCGGGCTTCAACCGCCTACAGCAGTGTCAGACCATTCCATACGTTCTTTGGGAACGTCAGGAGCAGCAGGTCGTGGAGTTTCTACGAAACAGCGTAGACGAGCTGCTACATGGTCATCAGTGCATGACCATCAGTGCGCAGGTTGGTGCGCTTTTACAGGTTGGCTACGTTTGCGGCATCAGCATTTAGCTTTGGCCGTCTAGTGTTACAGGTGCCAAACTGCTCTCCCGCCCAAGGGGGAAACTTTGGTACGTCCCAAGAGTACTCCAGTGACCCCTAGTGGATGAAAAAGAAAATAGGATTTTGGTACTTACCAGGTAAATCCTCTTCTTTGAATCCATAGGGGGCACTGGACGCCCACCCAGAGCAGTTTACCTGTCTTGTGGTAAGGTCTGTGGATCTTATGGTAACACTTTATCACCAATGCATTCGATGTTATGGTATCAACTGATTGTTATCAGTTCCGTTATGTGTCAACTTTAGGGTTGACCATTATATTATAATGTTATAGGTTCATATAATGTTATATGTAATTCTCTATGGTTCATCCTCTCTATCACTCCTGTTCGGCCCAGTAAAAATACTGAAGGCTCTATGGGATTATGGAGGGGATGGCCAGTTACGAATTTAAATATTTAAATATGTGCCATTTCCGGCTACGCCCAGTCCGTAACCCAAGAGTACTCCAGTGCCCCCTATGGATTCAAAGAAAAGGATTTACCTGGTAAGTACCAAAATCCTATTTTATGGATTATTGAGCATCTCAGAAGTGATTTGGATGTTAAAGACAGTATTAGATATAACCTAACCACTTATACCACTTTCAGACATAATACCTAAGACATACACGGGTACGACCCAGGCCTATCACTACGGGAATTTCCTGGGTCTCAGTCTGAGACACCCATTCACACTACACCAAAACGCCAATAGTTCCTGGGATCGGATGTGTTCACACCAAACCTGGGTCTGCCCTGGAATTTGGTGTGTATTTAAATTTGGGACGCTTTCATGTATTTTATTCAGCCTTGGTATGTGTTAATGGCAAATTTCTTGTTTTTATGTCTATTTAAATACATTTCTCTGACGTTCTAAGTGGATGCTGGGACTCCGTAAGGACCATGGGGATTAGCGGCTCCGCAGGAGACTGGTCACAACTAAAGAAAGCTTTAGGACTACCTGGTGTGCACTGGCTCCTCCCACTAAGACCCTCCTCCAGACCTCAGTTAGATTCTTGTGCCCGGCTGAGCTGGATGCACACTAGGGGCTCTCCTGAGCTCCTAGAAAGAAAGTATATTTAGGTTTTTTAATTTACAGTGAGATCTGCTGGCAACAGACTCACTGCAGCGAGGGACTAAGGGGAGAAGAAGCAAACCTACCTAACAGGTGGTAGTTTGTGCTTCTTAGGCTACTGGACACCATTAGCTCCAGAGGGATCGACCGCAGGACCCGACCTTGGTGTTCGTTCCCGGAGCCGCGCCGCCATCCCCCTTACAGAGCCAGAAGCATGAAGAGTCCGGAAAATCGGCGGCAGAAGACTTCGGTCTTCACCAAGGTAGCGCACAGCACTGCAGCTGTGCGCCATTGCTCCTCATGTACACCTCACACTCCGGTCACTGATGGGTGCAGGGCGCTGGGGGGGGGGGGGGCCTGAGGGCAATATATGACACCTTGGCTGGCAAATCTACATCATATATAGTCCTAGAGGCTATATAGATGTAAAATTACCCCTGCCAGTATTCCAGAAAAAGCGGGAGAAAGTCCGCCGAAAAAGGGGCGGGGCTTCTCCCTCAGCACACTGGTGCCATTTTTTCTTCACAGTGCAGCTGGAAGACAGCTCTCCCCTGTAGTTTTCAGGCTCAAAGGGTTAAAAAGAGAGGGGGGGCACTAAATTTAGGCGCAATATATGTATACAAGCAGCTATTGGGGGAAAAATCACTCAGTTATAGTGTTAATCCCTGCATTATATAGTGCTCTGGTGTGTGCTGGCATACTCTCTCTCTGTCTCCCCAAAGGACTTTGTGGGGTCCTGTCCTCAGTCAGAGCATTCCCTGTGTGTGTGCGGTGTGTCGGTACGGCTGTGTCAACATGTTGGATGAGGAAGGTTGCGTGGAGGCGGAGCAGAGGCCGATAAAGGGGATGTCGCCCCCTGTGGGGCCGACACCAGAGTGGATGGATAGGTGGAAGGTATTAACCGACAGTGTCAACTCCTTACATAAAAGGCTGGATGACGTAACAGCTGTGGGACAGCCGGCTTCTCAGCCCGCGCCTGCCCAGGCGTCTCAAAGGCCATCAGGGGCTCAAAAAACGCCCGTTACCTCAGATGGCAGACACAGATGTCGACACTGAGTCTGACTCCAGTGTCGACGAGGTTGAGACATATACACAATCCACTAGGAACATCCGTTACATGATCTCGGCAATTAAAAATGTGTTACGCATTTTCTGACATGAACCCAAGTACCACATAAAAGGGGTTTTATTTTTGGGGAGAAAAAGCAGCCAGTGTTTTGTTCCCCCATCAAATGAATGAATGAAGTGTGTAAAGAAGCGTGGGTTCCCCCGATAAGAAACTGGTAATTTCTAAAAAGTTACTGATGGCGTACCCTTTCCCGCCAGAGGATAGGTCACGTTGGGAGATATCCCTTAGGGTGGATAAGGCGCTCACACGTTTGTCAAAAAAGGTGGCACTGCCGTCTTAGGATACGGCCACCTTGAAGGAACCTGCTGATAAAAAGCAGGAGGCGATCCTGAAGTCTGTATATACACACTCAGGTTATATACTGAGACCTGCAATTGCCTCAGCATAAATAGTGCTGCTGCAGCGTGGTCTGATACCCTGTCAGATAATATTAATACTCTAAGACAGGGATAATATTTTGCTAACATTGAGCATATTAAAGACGTCGTCTTATATATAAAGGATGCACAGAGGGATATTTGCCGGCTGGCATCCAGAATTAATGCAATGTCCATTCTGCCAGGAGGGTATTAGAAACCCGGCAGTGGACAGGTGATGCTGCCTGTAAAAGGCACATGGAGATTCTGCCTTATAAGGGTGAGGAATTGTTTGGGGATGGTCTCTGGGACCTCGTATCCACAGCAACAGCTGGGAAGAAAAATTTTTTTACCTCAGGTTTCCTCACAGCCTAAGAAAGCACCGTATTTTCAGGTACAGTCCTTTCGGCTTCAGAAAAGCAAGCGGGTCAAAGGCGCTTCCTTTCTGCACAGAGACAAGGGAAGAAGGAAAAAGCTGCACCAGCAGCCAGTTCCCTGGATCAAAAATCTTCCCCCGCTTCCTCTGAGTCCACCGCATGACGCTGGGGCTCCACAGGTGGAGACAGGTGCGGTAGGGGCGCGTCTCGGGAACTTCAGGGACCAGTGGGCTTGCCCACAGGTGGATCCCTAGGTTCTGCAAATAGTATCACAGGGATACAGGCTGGAGTTCGAGGCGACTCCCCCTCGCCGTTACCTCACATCAGCCTTGCCTGCTGCCCTCGGAGAAAGGTAGTACTGGCGGCAATTCACAAGCTGTACTTCCAGCAGGTGAAATCAAGGTACCCCTCCTTCAACAAGGCCGGGGTTACTATTCCAAAATGTTGTGGTACCGAAACCAGACGGTTCGGTGAGACCCATTCTAAAATTGAAAGCCTTGAACACTTATATACGAAGGTTCAAGTTCAAAATGGAATCGCTCAGGGCGATTATTGCAAGCCTGGAGAATTTCATGGTATCACTGGACATCAAGGATGATTACCTGCATGTCCCTATTTACCCTCTTCACCAGGAGTACCTCAATATTGTGGTACAGGATTGTCATTACCAATTCCAGACGTTGCCGTTGGTCTGTCCCCGGCACCGAGGTATTTACCAAGGTAATGGCCGAAATAATTATCCCGTACTTGGACGATCTCCTTATAAAGGCGAGGTCCAGGGAGCAGTTGTTCGTCGGAGTAGCACTATCTTGGGAAGTGCTACAACAGCACGGCTGGATTCTGAATATTCCAAAGTCGCAGCTGGTTGCTACGACGCGTCTACTGTTCCTGGGTATGGTTCTGGACACAGAACAGGATAAAAAGGGTTTCTCCCGGAGGAGAAGTCCAAGGAGTTGTTGTCTCTAGACAGAGACCTCCTAATACGTATACAGGTGTCGGTGCATCAATGCACGCGAGCCCTGGGAAAGATGGTAGCTTCTTACGAAGAAATTCCATTCGCCAGGTCCCATGCAAGGATTTTCCAGTGGGTTCTGTTGGACAAGTGGTCCGGGTCGCATCTTCAGATGCATCGGCGGATTACCCTGTCTCCAAGGGTCAGGGTGTCGCTGTTGTGGTGGCTGCAGAGTGCTCATCTTCTAGAGGGCCGCAGATTCGGCATACAGGACTGGGTCCTGGTGACCACCGATGCCAGCCTTCAAGGCTGGGGGGCAGTCACACAGGGAAGGAACTTCCAAGGCTATGGAAAAGTCAGGAGACTTCCCTACACATAAATATTCTGGAACTGAGGGCCATTTACAATGCCCTAAGTCAGGCTAGACCCCTGCTTCAACACCGGCCGGTGCTGATCCAGTCAGACAACATCACGGCGGTCGCTCATGTAAACCGACAGGGTGGCACAAGAAGCAGGATGGCGATGGCAGAAGCCACAAGGATTCTCCGATGGGCGGAAAATCATGTGTTAGCACTGTCAGCAGTGTTCATTCCCGGAGTGGACAACTGAGAAGCAGACTTTCTCAGAAGACACGACCTCCACCCGGGAGAGTGGGGACTTCATCCAGAAGTCTTCCACATGATTGTACACCGTTGGGAAAGGCCACAGGTGGACATGATGGCGTCCCGCCTCAACTAAAAGTTACAAAGATATTGCACCAGGTCAAGGACCCTCAGGCGATAGCTGTGGACGCTCTGGTAACACCGTGCGTGTACCAGTCGGTGTATGTGTTCCCTTCTCTGCCTCTCTTACCCACGGTAATGAGAATAATAAGAAGGAGAGGAGTAAGAACTATACTCATTGTTCCGGGTTGGCCAAGAAGAGCTTGGTAACCAGAACTCCAAGAAATGATCTCAAAGGACCCATGGCCTCTGCTGCTCAGACAGGACCTGCTGCAGCAGGGGGCCTGTCTGTTACAAGACGTACCGCGGCTGCGTTGACGGCATGGCGGTTGAACGCCGGATCCTGAAAGAAAAGGGAATTCCGGAGGAAGTTATCCCTACGCTATTTAAAGCTTGGAAAGAAGTGAACGCAAACCATTATCACCGCATATGGCGGAAATATGTTGCGTACTGTGAGGCCAGGAAGGCCCCAAAGGAGAAATTTCAGCTAGGTCGATTTCTGCACTTCCTACAGTCAGAGGTGACTATGGGCCTAAAATTGGGTTCCATTAAGGTCCAGATTTCGGCTCTATCGATTTTCTTCCAAAATTGAACTGGCTTCACTGCCTGAAGTTCAGACTTTTGTTAAGGGAGTGCTGCATAGTCAGCCCCCGTTTGTGCCTCCAGTGGCACCGTTGGATCTCAACGTGGTGTTGGATTTCCTGAAGTCGCATTGGGTTGAGCCACTTAAATCCGTGGAGCTATAATACCTCACGTGGAAAGTGGTCATTCTGTGGGCCTTGGCCAGGCGTGTATCAGAATTGTCGGCTTTGTCATACAAAAGCCCTTATCTGTATTTTATATGGATAAGGCGGAATTGAGGACTCGTTCCCAATTCCTTCCTAAGGTGGTATCAGTTTTTCATGTGAACCAACCTATTGTGGTGCCTGCGGCTACTTGGGACTTGGAGGATTCCAAGTTACTGGATGTAGTCAGGGCCCTGAAAAGTATATGTTTCCAGGACAGCTGGAGTCAGGAAAACTGACTCGCTATTTCTCCTGTATGCACCCAACAAGCTGGGTGCTCGTGCTTCTAAGCAGACGATTGCTCGCTGGATCTGTAGCACGATTCAACTTGCACATTCTGCGGCTGGACTGCCGCACCCTAAATCTGTAAAAGCCCATTCCACAAGGAAAGTGGGCTCTTCTTGGGCGGCTGCCCGAGGGGTCTCGGCTTTACAACTTTGCCGAGCTGTTACTTGGTCGGGTTAAAACATTTTTGTAAGAGTCTACAAGTTTGATACCCTGGCTGAGGAGGACCTAGAGTTTGCTCATTCGGTGCTGCAGAGTCATCCGCACTCTCCCGCCCGTTTGGGAGCTTTGGTATAATCCCCATGGTCCTTACGGAGTCCCAGCATCCACTTAGGACGTCAGAGAAAATAAGATTTTACTCACCGGTAAATCTATTTCTCGTAGTCCGTAGTGGATGCTGGGCGCCCATCCCAAGTGCGGATTGTCTGCAATACTTGTTTATAGTTATTGCCTAACTAAAGGGTTATTGTTGAGCCATCTGTTGAGAGGCTCAGTTATATTTCATACTGTTAACTGGGTATAGTATCACGAGTTATACGGTGTGATTGGTGTGGCTGGTATGAGTCTTACCCGGGATTCAAAATCCTTCCTTATTGTGTCAGCTCTTCCAGGCACAGTATCCTAACTGAGGTCTGGAGGAGGGTCTTAGTGGGAGGAGCCAGTGCACACCAGGTAGTCCTAAAGCTTTCTTTAGTTGTGCCCAGTCTCCTGCGGAGCCGCTAATCCCCATGGTCCTTACGGAGTCCCAGCATCCACTACGGACTACGAGAAATAGATTTACCGGTGAGTAAAATCTTATTTTTGCTTTAAAGCTGTGATACTACTGTAGATAATATTTTCTCGTACGTACTAGAGGATACTGGGATCCACATTAGTACCATGGGGTATAGATGGGTCCACTAGGAGCCATGGGCACTTTAAGAAATGTATAGTGTGGGCTGGCTCCGCCCTCTATGCCCCTCTTACCAGACTCAGTTTATAAAATGTGCCAGGAGAAGCCGGTCACGCTTGGGAAGCTCCTGAAGAGTTTTCTGCATTTATTTTCTTTTTTGTTTTCAGGCAGTTCTGGCTGGCATCAGCCTGCCTGCTTTGTGGGACTTAGAGGGGAACGGCCCAACCTACCTATGGTTAATTGTCACGTTCCCAGCTCACAGGACCGACACGAGCTCAATTTGCAAGCCCCACCACGTCGAGTGTACAGACCTGCAGCGCGCTGCCTCCCCTAACAGAGCCAGAAGTAAGAAGAGTGGTGAGTAGGTGGCCAACGTCCTGGTTAGCGGGTCGCCGGCTGTAATGGCGGCACAAGGGGAAGGAGCGCAGTGCTGATGAGCAGGCTGTGACTCCAGGCATACAGGGTGCTCTGTGTTCCGGTGTGAGGGGCGAGCTGAAGCCACAACACACACCCACACTGGGAGCAATTCTACAGGGGTTTTAACCCGCTGTAGAACAGAAACAGCCAGTATAAAATAAAAATAATAAAAAAAGGAAGACCGCGCGCCATTAATGGGGCAGGGCTTCACTATGAGTGGATCCAGCAGCTCACAGCACCATTTTCCCACTGCAGCTATCCACAGGTAGACTTGCAGAGAAGCGCAGCTCCTCCACAAGGACTCCAGAGCACCTCAGTGGTACCAGGGGGAGTCATAGCAAGGGGGGAGGGAGCAGTATTTGGTATACTAAACCCTATTTAGAGTACTTAGTTTGCGACCCAGCTATACTTGTACTTTAGCTATAGGGGCGCTGTGTGGCTGGCTCCATTATACTCTGTGTGGGTTAACTGTGTTATATCCTATTTTCCTGTGTGTATATTCTTTCACATTTATTATGTCAAAGGAGTGTGAATCATGCACAGCATAGTGTTTTTTCTCAATCTGGGGGATCACTGCCGTGTACTCGGGATAGTACACATTCTCGGGCTAGTGGATCTGAACCAGTATGGTTAGATTCATTAAAGTGGATGATTTCAAATATTTTGAATAAATTATCCCAAAATGTGAAGGAGATGCAATCTGTTGATTCAGTGGTCATTTCAGCGTCTCAGACCCCTAGCATTTGTCCACAGAAGCGTACTCTGGCCCAAATCATGTAGGCTGATACTGATGATGATTACGTAGCAGACCCAGAGGAGGATGATGTGGACTCGGGAAGGGGGGGGGATGCAGCTTTGTCACAGGGTATACAGGCCCTGATAGAAGCTATTAGAGATGTCCTGCACATACCTGATAAGGTATCAGAGGACGAGGAGGAATCTTATTTTAACGTGAAAAGTAAATCAGCTTATTTCCCGACATCTAAGGAATTAAATTTCCTATTTGAAGCAACATGGGTAAATCCTGACAAGAAGTTTCAGGTCCCAAAACGGTTACTCACATCCTTCCCGTTTCCTAAGGCTGACAGGAAAAAATGGGAAAACCCACCGATAGTTGACGCATCTGTTTCTAGGCTGTCATGTAAGATAGTTTTACCTGTTACTGGGGCAGCTTCTTTGAAGGATGCTGCAGACCGCAAGATTGAGACTAATCTCAAATCTCTGTACACAGCTATGGGGGTGGCCCAGAGACACACTATAGCTTGTGCATGGATCTCTAGGGCCATTGCAAAATGGTCAGGTAATCTAATTGATGGGTTAGATTCCTTATCCAGGGGGGAGATAATTTTACTCCTACAGCATATACAGGATTCTGCTAACTTTATGGTGGAGGCCATAAAGGAAATTGGTTTACTCAATGCATGCACCACTGCCATGGCAGTGTCAGCACGCAGGGGCTTGTGGCTATGCCAGTGGACTGCGGATGCGGATTCCAGGAAAGGCGTGGAAAGCCTACCTTTCACAGGTGAAGCCCTTTTTGGAGATGAACTGGATACGTGGTGTCGAAGTCACAAATATTACATACAGAAAACATACAAACTCCAAACAGTTGAGTCGCTGTGTGTGCGAATACATGCAGCGTGCGCAGCGATATATGGTAACATATGCATTCACACAGACAGGCCACAAAGATATTTTCAACACATATTTCATACCACACATAAATTAAACATGTCAAGCACCAGACATTATTATATAATAGCCTATAACATCATGTATAAGTATTAATGGAATGGAACAAGATAAACATGTTATGCTTGGTGTCAAAATAATCAGAGGAATGAGTGTGTTGGTTTGATACCTGTAGTCAGATTGTAGCACATTGCAATGAGTAGTTATGATTAAATGTATGAAAGCTAAAGTCACTTATTAAAACAAAGAACTTCCTGGAAGACAGCATGCATGCAGAAAGGCACCAGTGGCTAACCCCTGTAATTACACCATCAAATTGGACGTTGCTTGCATATGAACTGACCAATAACACATCATAAATGAGAAAGTTCCCTCCCCTGGACCAATAACAGAAGACCTGTACTTCCCCAATATACACAGTGTATAGGTGATTTGAGTCACACAAGAAGTTCTCTGTGTGCTGCTGTTCTCTGCTGCTGTAGTTTCGTTGTTGGGGCAGATTCTAAAATGGAGAGGACGGTGCATTGATCAAATAGGGTGAAGTATGCTGTGGCTGTAACTAATGGATTATTTTGTAACCATCTGCTTTTTGTGTAATTGTAACTTTATAACTGAATGATATATACTGTACATGTGATATATTGTATACATATCCTTTTAATAGCAAATATATACATCACTGAGCATTGGAACTCGTACAATGTGTGCGAGTGCTTGTTTTCTCTTAAGGGATGTAGTGTTTGCGACGTACAGCGCACTTTTATTTTATATGGTAATAAGATGCACCTTGCATCCGCTGCATATATTAACGCTGGCATTTTAAATATTTATTAGAAATAATTTGAACTTCTCAGTGGATATCCAAGGCTACAGGGGGTAAGTCTACATACCTTCCTTCCGCAGCTCCCCCGACTAGAAAATCCTACACTGCTCCAACTCTGCAGTCCTTTCGGACAGCGAAGTTTAAAACAAAAACAAAGGTTCTTCTATGGCCTTCAAAGGCAATAGAGGTAAACCCAGAAAACCAGCAACTGCAAGTTCACAGGAACAGAACCCCGGTTCTGCTTCCTCTAAGCCTTCAGCATGATGGTGGATCTCACTGCCTGGAAGACAGGCACGTGGGAGCCCATTTGAGATTCTTCAGTCACATATGGACAACGTCATGCCAGGATCCCTGGGTCAAAGATCTTCTAGCCCAGGGCTACAGACTGGCATTTCAGGAACTCACACCTCACAGATTCTTCAAATCAGGCTTACCAGCTTCTCGAGAAGCAAGTATGACTTTACAGGAAGCAATTTAGAAACTGGTACGGACTCAGGTCATTGTTCCAGTTCCACTTCAGCTGCAAAACCAGGGTTATTATTCCAACCTGTTTCTAGTGCCGAAACCGGATGGTTCGTTAAGGCCCATTTTAAATCTCAAGTCGTTGAATCCGTATTTACGGGTGTTCAAGTTCAAGATGGAGTGTCTGAGAGTGATGATCTCAGATCTGGAGGAGGGGGAATACTTGGTGTCTCTGGATATCAAGGATGCGTACATTCATATTCCGATTTGGCCGCCTCATCAGGCTTATCTAAGGTTTGCATCACAGGACTGTCACTACCAGTTCCAGGCCCTGCCATTTGGCCTCTCTATGGCACCAAGAGTGTTCACCAAGGTAATGGCAGAGATGATGTTTCTCTTCCGCAAACAGGGAGTGAACATAATACTGTACCTGGACGATCTGCTGCTAAAAGCTCTATCCAGGGAGAGGTTGTTGGTTAACATTGCCCTCTCAACACGACTACTCCAGGATCACTGATGGAATTTGATTCCCGTTCCTGGGGATGATATTGGATATGAAAGCGCAAAAGGTATTCCTTCCATTGGAAAAAGCTTTGGTGATTCAGTCGCTGGTACGGGATGTTTTAAGTCAAACCCAGATATCGGTGCATCTATGCATTCACCTTCTGGGAAAGATGGTAGCTGCTTACGAAGTGCTGCAGTACAGAAAGGTTTCACACAAGGCCCTTCCAGCTGGATCAACAGCTGGATCTGTTGGACAAATGGTCCGGATCGCCTCTTCACATGCACCAGAGGATTCGTCTGTCGCCAAAAGCCAGGATTCTCTTCTGTGGTGGCTTCAGACCTCTCACCTGACCGAGGGCTGAAGGTTCAGGATTCAAAATTGGATTCTGCTAACCACAGACGCAAGCCTCAGAGGTTGGGGAACAGTCATCCAGGGGGAACAGTTCCAAGGAAAATGGTCTAGTCAGGAACTCATTCTTCCAATCAACATTCTGGAACTAAGGGCCATATAAAACGCCCTTCTACAGGCATCGCATCTTCTTCAAGATCAAGCCATTCAGGTTCAGTCAGACAGTGTGACGGCGGTAACGTACTGAAACCGACAAGGCAGAATGAAGAGCTGGGCAGCAATGTCAGAGGTAACGAGGATTCTCCTCTGGGCAGAAAGACACGCTCTGGTGTTGTCTGCGATCTTTATTCCGGGAGTAGACCACTGGGAAGCAGACTTCCTCAGCAGACATGACTTCCACCCAGGAGAGTGGGGCCTTCACCCGGAGGTGTTCGGGTGCTTGACATGTTGGTGGGGAATGCCACAAATTGACATGATAGCCTCTCGTCTCAACAAGAAGCTCAAGCGGTATTGGTCGAGGGATGCTTGGACGCAGTAGCGGTGAACGCTCTGGTGACTCCATGGGTCTACCAGATGGTGTACGTGTTTCCACCACTCCCATTGATCCCAAAGATTCTCAAAAGAATAAAAGGGGAAAAGGTTCAAGCAATTCGCTCCAGACTGGCCAAGAAGGGCCTGGTATGCAGATCTACTGGAGATGCTCCTAGAGGACCTGTGGCCTCTCCCTTTTAGAGAGGACCTTCTCCAACAGGGGCCATTCATCTATCAAGACTTACCACGGCGATGTTTGTTGGCATGGGGGTTGAGTGTCATTCTAGCCCGGAAAGGGATCCCGGATAGGGTTATTCCAACCCTGAGCCAAGCCAAAAAGGGGGTAACGTCTAAACATTACCACCGTATTTGGAAAACATACGTCTCTTGCTGTGCGTACAGGAAATTTCCTGCTGTGGAATTTCAACTGGCACGTTTTCTCCTTTTTCTGCAGTCAGATGTGGATGTGGGCCTACGTTTGGGCTCCATAAAAGTCCAGATTTCGGCCTTATCCATTTTCCTCCAGAAACAATTGGCTTCTCTCCCTGAGGTTCAGACATTTATGAATGAGGTTCTGCACATCCAACCTCCCTTTGTGCCACCTACGGCACCTTGGCATCTCAACGTGTTGTTGCAGTTCCTGCAATCGGAATGGTTTGAGCCTTTACAGGACGTTGACGTCTAGTTTTTTTACGTGGAAGGCCGTCACGCTGTTGGCCTTGGCTTCTGCAAGGCGTGTGTCGGAGCTGGGGGCATTGTCGCACAAAAGCTCCTATTTCATTTTTCATAAAGATAGGGCTGAACTCCGAACTCGTCAGCAATTTCTTCCAAAGGTGGTGTCTGCGTTTCCTATTAACCAACCTATTGTGTTTCCGGTGGTTACCGACACCTCTGCTGCTTCAAAGTCCTTGGCTGTTGTGAGAGCTTTGAAGATCTATGTGAAGCGGACAGCTCGTCACAAAATCTGACTCGCTGTTTGTTCTCTATGATCCCAATACAATTGGGTGTCCTGCTTCAAAGCAGACAATTGCATGCTGGATCCAACTTCTGTACAGGCCCACTCTACTAGATTGGTGAGTTATTCCTGGGCTGCTGCCCGGGGTGTCTCGGCTTTACAGCTCTGCCGAGCAGCTACTTGGTCAGGTTCGAACACGTTTGCTAAGTTCTACAAGTTTGATACTTTGACCAAACTGAAGGTCCTCAGAAGCCAATAAGTTCTAGAGGAACTTCAGCATTCTCCCACCCGGTTTGGGAGCTTTGGTACATCCCCATGGTACTAATGTGGACCCCAGTATCCTCTAGGACATTAGAGAAAATAGGATTTTAATTACCTACCCGTAAATCCTTTTTGCGTAGTCTGTAAATGATACTGGGTGCCTGCCCAGTGCTTCGTATCTTCCTGCACTGTTACTTGGTTAAGTATTGTTGATTCAGTGGTTGCTGTTCCTGGTGTAAAGTTTGGTTAGCTTGGCTTTCCTCTAGTTTGAGTGTGCTGGTTCGGAATCTCGCCACTATCCTTTTACATCCTTCTCTCAAAGTATGTCTCTCCTCGGGCACAGTTTCCTGGACTGAGTCTTGTAGGAGGGGCATAGTGTGGGCTGGCTCCTCCCTCTATCACTTTCTTAACGTGCCCATGGCTCCTAGTGGACATGTCTATACCCCATGGTACTAATTTGGACCCCAGTATCCTCTACAGACTACGAGAAAAAGATTTAGTTAGGTACTTAAAATCCTATTTATTTTTATTTTTTTTATTCCCCCTCCACACCCAAAAGCCAGTATTACCATTCCTCAGTTTCAGATCTGCACGTCTTGTGTGTGAAGTTGTTGTAAGTGTACAGCATTTGCATAGTCTACTGTGTAATAGTCTAAACTTAGCTGGGTTATGTTATAGTTATTAGCCGAACAGCTAATCAGACAGGTTTGTTTTTCCAACCTGGGTATAAAACCCAGGTTGGATACGTTCACACTAGAGGCGACCTGGGGTCTGCCCTGGAAAAACCCTGGTAGAGAAGAAAGGTCATGAACCTGGGAGGTTTTTGTTGGCTCAATACATGTTCACGGGCAAAAAAAACAGGTTTATGCTGTATGTCTGAAAGGGGTATTATTAGCAGTATCTTTGTTGCTGTGGACTCAGATCTAGGATAAAATGAGTGGATTACTTACACCTGAATTGGAAATAGACTGAGAGCTTATTAACAACTTTTATAGCATCAACCAAATGCTCACTTAACATGGCTACATATTCCAATGTACCAGTGAGTCTCAAAAGTACTATTACCAAATGTGCACAATCAAAACAGTTGAAAATGTATTACTTAACATTTATTTATATAGTGTTAGTATATTCCATTGTGCTTTATATTAGGAAAATCTACAACGGAGACGGGATCCAGCACCGAATGTTTGGAGTTGCAGCGCTAAGGGTTATTTGCTATTCATGCACAGCACTGCCACCCAACTAAATTGAACCTGTTATAAAGGTGTACTTGCTTCATAATCCAAAGTCACACAATGTTTATTAAAACAGTGGTTCACAAACTGTTTACTCAAGGAGTCACAAACTGTTTACCAAAGTCACGTCGTCCCCCCCCCTTTCACACAAACTAAATGCTCTGTTTGAAGGGATGTGGGTGAATCCTGATAAAAGATTTTGTATTCCCAAAAGGATTCACATAGTTTACCCTTTCCCGGCTGAGGACAGGAAAAAGTGGGAGTCACCCCCTGTGTTAGACAGTGCACTTTCCAGGTTGACAAAGAAGGTAATTCTCCCTGCTCCTGCCACGGCTTCTCTTAAAGAGCCGGCAGACCGCAAATTGGAAACGACATTGAAATCCATTTATATTACCAATGGTACACTGATTAGGCCCACTATTGCCTGCGCACAGGTGAGTCGCGCTATTGAAAAATGGTCAGAAAGCGTGTCATCAGAAATTGACACGATTGATAAAGATGAGATACTCCTTAAGTTAGGAAATATCAAGGACGCTGCCGCCTCCATGCTGGAAGCAATGAAGGATATTGGACTCTTGAGTTCACAGGCCGCTACCATGGCAGTATCGGCTAGGCGGGCGTTGTTGATTCGACAGTGGAACGTGGATGCAGATTCCAAAAGAAACATGAAGGCTCTCCCATATAAAGGTGAGGCTTTATTTGGCGATGGCCTGGATGCGTAAGTCTCGGTGGCTACCGCAGGTAAGTCGACATTTTTGCCCTCTGCGCCTGCACCGGCAAAAAAGACCTATCACCCGCAAATGCAGTCCTTTCCCCTTCCCCATTCTTTGCAGGTAGGGGAATGGGAAAGAAGCCCACAGCGGCTCCAGGTTCCCAAGAGCAGAAGTCTACCCCTACTTCTGCCAAATCCCCAGCTTGACGCTGGAGCTCCCTTGCGGGAGGCCGCTCGGGTGGGGGCACGTCTCAGACTCTTCAGCCAGGATTGGATTCTGTCTGGCCTGGATCCCTGGGTGTTGCAAATAGTATCCCAGTGGTACAAGCTGGAGTTTCAAGACGTTACCACATGCCGATTTTTCAAATCGACCTTGCCAGTTTCTCCGTCAGAAAGAGAAGCAGTAACAGCGGCAATCCAAAAATTATGTCAAGACCAGGTCATAGTCTTGGTACCGTTGTCACAACAAGGGAGGGGTTTTTATTTAAGCCTTTTTGTGGTTTCGAAGCCACACGGCTCACTCAGACCGATCCTAAATCTAAATGATCTGAATGGTTACCTAAAAAGGTTCAAGTTCAAGATGGAATCACTTCGGGCAGTGATTGCCAGTCTGGAGGAGGGGGACTACTTGGTGTCGGTGGACATAAAGGATGCTTACCTGCATGTTCCCATTTATCCTCCTCACCAGGTTTATCTGAGATTCGTGGTTCAGGATTGCCATTACCAATTCCAGACGTTACTTTTCGGTCTCTCCACGGCACCGAGGGTATTCACCAAGGTGATGGCGGTTCTCCTTCGTTAGAAAGGAGTCAATATAATTCCTTATCTGGACGACCGCCTGATAAAGGCGAGATCCAGGGAGCAGTTGTTACAAAACATATCACTCTCTCTGTCAATACTCCAACAACACGGGTGGTTCATAAATTACCCAAAGTCACAGTTGGAACCGACGACAAGGTTGTGTTTCCTCGGGGTGATTCTGGACACAGAAGTTCAGAGAGTATTTCTTCCACTGAAAAAGGTTCTGGAAATCCAGAAAATGGTAAAACAGATATTGAAGCCATCAAGTGTGTCGATCCATCAGCGCATTCGGTTGTTGGGGAAGATGGTGGCGGCCTACGAAGCCATACAGTTTGGCAGGTTCCATGCCAGAGTATTTCAGTGGGACCTGTTGGACAAGTGGTCGAGGTCACACCTACACATGCACAGAAAGATAATCCTGTCGTCAAAAACCAGGATTTCGCTCTTGTGGTGGTTACACAGCTCTCACCTACTAGAGGGACGCAGGTTCGGGATTCAGGACTGGGTCTTGGTAACCACGGCTGCAAGTCTCAGAGGCTGGGGAGCAGTCTCTCAGGGAGAAAACTTCCAGGGACGTTGGTCACAACAGGAAGCCTGCCTTCACATAAACGTTCTGGAGCTAAGAGCCATTTACAACGGCCTTCAACAAGCGGTACATCCTCAAGACCGTCCCGTGCAGATCCAGGCAGACAATGTAACAGCAGTTGCATACATAAACAGGCAGGGCAGAACGAAAAGCAGAGTGGCAATGGCAGAGGCGACAAAAATCCTCTGCTGGGCAGACAAACATCTACAAGCTCTGTCGGCAATATTCGTTCCGGGAGTAGACAACTGGGAAGCAGACTTCCTCAGCAGACACGATCTCCATCCAGGAGAGTGGGGCCTCCACCAAGAAGTCTTCGCAGAGGTGACAAGTCTTTGGGGGAGTTCCTCAAATAGACATTATGGTGTCTCGTCTCAACAAGAAGCTTCAGAGATACTGTTCCAGGTCGAGAGACCCTCAAGCAGTAGCAGTGGATGCACTGGTGACCCAGTGGGTGTTTCCGTCAGTGCATGTCTTCCCTCCACTTCCGCTGATCCCAAAAGTACTCAGGATCATAAGAAAAACAAGGGTTCGAGCAATCTTCATTGCCCCAGACTGGCCAAGGAGGGCTTGGTACCTAGATCTTCAGCAGTTACTCATAGGAGATCCTCGGCCTCTTCCTCCTTGAGAGGACCTGCTGCAGCAGGGGCTGTGTGTGTACCAAGACTTACCGTGGCTACGTTTGACGGCATGGCTGTTGAACGCCGTATCCTAGCCAGGAAGGGTATTCCCGAGGAGGTCATCCCCACCCTTATTCAGGCCAGAAAGGGAGTAACGTTGAAACATTACCACCATATTTGGAGAAAATATGTATCTTGGTGTGAATCCAAGAAAGCTCCTACAAAAGAGTTTCATTTAGGACGTTTTCTCCATTTTTAGCAGGATGGTGTGGAGACGGGCCTCCGATTGGCATCAATCAAGGTCCAGATTTCGGCCTTGTCAGTGTTCTTCCAGAAACAATTGGCCTCTCTTCCAGAGGTTCAGACCTTTGTGAAAGGGGTTCTGCACATCCAGCCTCTATTCGTGGCACCACGGGACCTTAACGTGGTATTGCAGTTCCTTCAATCGGATTGGTTTGAGCCTCTACAAAAGATAGAGCCCTTACCTGATCTTCCATGGGCAGAGTTG
The DNA here is from genome assembly GCF_028390025.1 of Pseudophryne corroboree. NCBI lineage: Eukaryota > Metazoa > Chordata > Amphibia > Anura > Myobatrachidae > Pseudophryne > Pseudophryne corroboree. The sequence goes on along the minus strand of NC_086444.1, from coordinate 326,923,336 downwards.
AGGACTCGTCAACATTTTCTTACGAAGGTGGTTTCATCTTTCCACATAAACCAACCTATTGTTGTGCCAGTAATTACTGACACATTCACTGAGTCAAAATCTCTAGATGTGGTTAGAGCTTTGAAAATCTATGTTGCTAGAACGGCTCGTATATGGAAAACAGAGACTCTATTTGTCCTGTATGATCACAACAAGATTTGTTTGTCCTGCTTCCAAGCAGGCTATTGCATGTTGGATTAGAAATACGATTCAGCAAGCTCATACTACGGCTGGATTGCCGTTACCGACGTCTGTAAAGGCCCACTCCACTAGGAAGGTGGGATCATCCTGGGCGGCTGCCCGGGGGGTCTCGGCATTACAACTTTGCTGAGCAGCTACTTGGTCAGGGTCAAACACATTTGCTAAGTTCTACAAGTTTGACGCCTTGGCCGATGAGGACCTCAAGTTTGGTCAATCGGTGCTGCAGGGTCATCCGCACTCTCCCGCCCGTACTGGAGCTTTGGTATAGACCACATGGTCTTGATGTCGTCCCCAGCATCCTCTAGGACGTATGAGAAAATAGGATTTTGATAACCTACCGGTAAATCCTTTTCTCCTAGTCCGTAGAGGATGCTGGGCGCCCGTCCCAGTGCGTACTTTACCTGCAGTTTAATTATTAGAGTTACACAAGTTATCTTGGTTTCAGCATGTTGCTGCAATTGGTTTATGCCTGTTGGCGTGTGTTATGTTGAATGCCATGTGTGCGGCATGGTTGAGGGTGTGAGTTAGTAGATATCTCACAACTAGTTAAGTAATTCCTTTCCTCGAAATGTCAGTCTCCCTGGGCACAGTTCCTACAACTGAGGTCTGGAGGAGGGGCATAGAGGGAGGAGCCAGTTCACACCCAATGAAAAGTCTTTAGAGTGCCCATGTCTCCTGCGGATCCCATCCCATGGTCTTGATGTCGTTCCCAGCATCCTCTACGGACTAGGAGCAAAGGATTTACCGGTAGGTTATCAAAATCCTTTTTTATTTGTTAAATATTTTACAATGGTAAAGCACAAATTCTGATGTTTGTGGTATTGCATTTTTTTTTAAGCGTAATAAAACAATTAGGATCAAATTGAGGGAAAAAATACAGTAGATGAGTATTCATTTAACAAAGGAGAAAAAACCCTGGTATGATCCAGGTTGGAACTGTGTCTAGAAGCCTGGGTCAAACCTGGGGTTTTTGGTGTAAAAGTGGTATATCCCAGGTCCAGTCGTGTAAAAAGAACACCAGTCACAAGTATCCATTGACCGAGAGCTGGATGAAAAATAACTGTCCGAATACGTGTAGTGGTAAGATCTAATTATACATTTGGAAGTATGCTGAACATGCAGACATTCATATCTGAGTGGAATTTAAAGAAGAAATAGTACAGCTCTGAAAATGGATTCTTGATGTAGAATATCAATTAATTGCATCTACTGTATCATTATACAAAACAGTCGGTAAGCATGTAAACTTCTATAAAATATTCACCAACACCTGGATAACTTTGAGAACAGAATCAACGAAATAACCTGGCAAACAGGTCTTTCTAAATAATTTCCACCTGCAAGCATAGTAACGATGCTAATGAAAGTTTTCAGCTCACTGCTAACGCTGCTATAATTTGGATGGATTTAGACTGGAATGATCTCACTCAATATAAATGGCAAATTAGCAATTTTATTTGCTCTAATATATGTCTAGTCCAGTGGGCACAGGGGAAAAAAACATACTGAAATCTGATTTTATTCATTTCTTGAAGTGTTTGTATGCATGTATGTGTAGCACTTCTAATTAACATGACTTAAACTTTGTGTTAACGAATACTTAAAAGGGTATTTAGGTCACTTCAAGAGCATAACTAGCTGCAAGCTTCTTCAGACTGATTGTGATTAGCGCTAGATGTAGTTTTAAGGTGGGTACACACTCTAGGCGATGTGCTCCGTCAGCGATGTTGCCTAGTGTGTCCCCTCTCAGCCTGGGCCGCCTGACAGCGGGCATACACACTGTGCAATATTGCATAGTGACGTCAAGCCACAGCCAGGTTGTACATGCAGCTTTGGACAATGACTCCAAATTTAGCTACATGTACGGCTGACACAGAGGGCTGTTAACGACCGGCGGGGCCGCACATTGGCCGTCATCAGCTGCATACACATTGGGTGATATAGTAAAAATTGCTCAGGAGGGAGAAAATTAGCTATATAATTTACTAAATCGCTAAGTGTGTATGTACCTTTACTCTGTCTACAGAGTAGGAAGTAGTGTGTGCTCACCTATTAGGTTAGTGGATTAGACCAGCAGCAGAAAGTATGGAGAGGAATACCTATACCACATCTAAACTGACTTTTCCATAATGCAAAAACACATCAATTACCCAAATGCAGGATTTTACAAATCCTAATCCCCATTATTTTCCTTTGTGTCTATTTGTATACTGCACGTCAGTATTACTTGTCATTTCACAGGTGATATTGATATTGCATTCTCTTTACGACCACACAGCAATCAATTGATCTATTGATAACACGCCATTTAAGGAAGGACATTACTGCAAATGTATAGTGACACCCCATCTTTATATAATCACACTGGATGGCCATGAGTACTATACCAAGCACAGGTCGTGCCAATGAGCTATTACTCTATCCACTGTAGGTGCCTTTTAATGGCAGAACATTTAAATAAATAGCAAGTGAAAACACAGAACAACATTTGTAAAACCAGCACCTGGTAATATAAATATTGTGTATATGCAATAAATAAAATACACCGTTACTTTTAAAGCTGAGATACCTGTCTAGTTATGCATAGGTCATCCCTTTGATCGGATTAAAGTAGTAATATAATAGGCCATGGATTACACAAGCTATCTGAAGTACTATGTAGATAGTGTACACTATGCCTCCTAAATTTGGTCCACAATTCCCTACTATTAATCGGAGGTGGAACCCTGCCATTGAAGTCACGCTGAACTGCATCCCACATGTATCCTATTGGGTTTATATCCAGCAAACGAAGGGGCCAACTCATGATTCCAAACTTTGTGCTATCTGCGTGAATGTAAGACATGAACGGGTGCATATGGTCTGCAAAGATGAACACATAGCACCTGTCTGTAATATCTGCAAATGTATCAGGGGTCCTTATGAGTGCCAGCGGAAAACACCTCACACCATAAAAGTGCCAACGTCACCCTGGACTGTACCTTGTTGGCAGGTGGGGGTCCATTGCTTCATGGATTTTTTGACACGTGTGTTATCGTCCACCTCAACTTGACGGACTAGGCTACACACATCTTGAGACTTGTGCCATAGGGTTAGTAATGGCACCTGAGTGGGACATCTGCTCCTGTACCCCATAAACAAAAGGGAATGTTGTACTGTTTGAGGTTTCTTGTGGCTCGGGCATTACATTTTGCCATTCCCTGTGGCAATATTGCACCGTGGTGGGATGTTAGAATGGCAAACAAAGCTGTCTACAATCGTATAGTTATTGATTGGCCACAACAGCATTGTACGCGGGATGTCTTCCCTGATGTGTAATCACGGAATACCCTTGTAATTGTTGCATGTAAAAATTAAAATGAACTATTGATTTAGGAAATAGGGACCCATCTCTCGCTCAAAGTCACATAAATCGTGCTGCGTATTATATGACATTTATTTTATGAGTGTAGTATGTTATGCCGGCGGTCGGGCTCCCGGCAGCCAGCATACCGGCGCCGGAATCCCGACCGCCGGCATAGCGACAGCTGGGCAAGCTCAAATGAGCCCCTTGCGGGTTCGCTGCACTCGCCACGCTGAGGGCTATCTATTCTCCCTCCAGGGCGGTCGTGGACCCCCAAGAGGGAAAAAAGCTGCCAGTATGCCGGCGGTTGGGACTCCGGCGCCGGTATGCTGGTCGTCAGGAGCCGGGCCACTGGCAAACTGAAGACCACCCTTATTTTGTGTGTGTATATATATATATATATATATATATATATATATATATATATATATATATATATACACACACACACACATTTTTTTTACTTTTTTTGTCATTTTTTTTTACATTTCTAAGACGACCCACAGGGAAATTACAGTTTCTCTCTAAATATTCATCACTATCTGTGGCAAAGTGGCTGTTTGCACCAGTAACATTTGTACTGTCCTCATCCAATCTATATAGAATGGCGCATAGCTGCTGAGAGTAAATGCTTACCCCTTTGAAGCAAGTTGCTGCATGTGCAGCCTAGAGGTGTGTGTCTGTGTGAACCAGGAAACTTCAAATTAGTTCAGACACATTGATGATCTAATACCCACTTGGTCAGTAAGTCTTACCTGTTATTTATCTAGCACAGTTTATGAAATTACAGAAGTTGATGGGTTGCTATGTGCAACTTCTCCACGTTATCTATCTCCAATACTTTATACATCTCCCCTCTAGTCCTTAGTGCCCTACACACTTAAAGATTATCTGTCCAATCTTTCTGGTTGGAACAAAAAACTGGTAATGTATGGGAGCAAATGACAATTGACCATTTGCTCTCAAACACTGAAAAACAGACAAAAATGGACTTTCATCCAAATTGGTTAAGTTTGTGTCATTAAACCAGTGGTTTCCAAACTTTTTTGAATCACGGCGCCCTAGAATATCTGAATTTTTTTCACGGCACCCCTAGGCCAAAAATTTCTTATTGAGAAATTTAGAAAGAAATATTACATTAAGTAGATCGCGTTTATATGTCATCCTTAGGGTCAGTTGTGTGGTGAGGGACAAGATTTGCTTCTGTTTGGTCACATATTTTATGACTGGCAGCCACCAGCACTGGTTTTGCCTATTATATTGACCATGAATAATTTGAATTGGTCCTGGACCACCAACCCAGGGCACCCCTGCAAGTGTCCCAGGGCACCCCACGGAGCCACGGCACACAGTTTGGGAACCTCTGCATTAAACCAATTTATCTGAACAACCGTTTTTGTCTATTTTCTTGATTTTAGGAGCAAATAGTTGATTGTCATTTTCTCCCAGACATTGCCAGATTTTCTTTACAATCAGCCAAATTGGACAGATAATCTTTAAGTGTGTCGGGCCATTAGTAATTGTGATCATAATATAATCACTAAGAGGAGTCATGGTGAAATAGGAGAGACAACGAACCCTTGCAAAGGCGAACTGATATTGCAAGACAGGAGCTATATGTATTAGAAATAATATATTAGTAAGGTATTTCACTGTATGAGATTCCTCTGCTTATTTTGCAATGATCTTTACAATGCATGCCAAATCTGAAGAAGTGTGCACATGGTGAGATTCGAGTTAACCCCGCGCATCGGCATCGCATCAGGATCACAAGGTGACTTTCACCTTGCGATCTGCACTAACTTTTCTTACGATTTTGACTATATAGCAGGGGTGGGCAATTATTTCAGCTGAGGGGCCACTTGACATTTCCTGTCAGTATCCGAGGGCCACATACAAAATAGCAGCTCCCCCCACTTGCCAAAAATATAGGGACGTGCTTCATGTGGAAGGGGTGTGGGCAAAAAATAATACAGATTCATATTAGACTGCACAATAGTCTCCATTATTCAAATTGCGCCACACAGCGCCACTTACACACATTACACCAGATAGAGCCCCTTTTACAAAGTATGGAAGGTAGAGCCCCTTTTACACATTACAGCAGGTAGAGCCCCCTTTTACACATTAACATTTTATTTAGGATAATTATTGTGCAGCAAGCAAATTATCCAGTGTCTTATGGCCCCTGGGGAAAGGTGTGACACAGTGACAGAACACGGGGAGGGGGGGTGACAGTGACAGAACACGGGGTGTGTGACATGGTGACAGAACACGGTGGGGGTGACACAGTGACAGAACACGGGGAGGAGGGGTGACAGTGACAGAACACGGGGTGTGTGACACGGTGACAGAACACGGTGGGGGTGACACAGTGACAGAACACGGGGAGGAGGGGTGACAGTGACAGAACCCGGGGTGTGTGACACGGTGACAGAACACGGTGGGGGTGACACGGTGACAGAACACGGGGGGGTGACACAGTGACAGAACACGGGGGGTGTGACACGAGTGACAGAACACGGTGGGGGTGACAGAACACGGGGGTGTGACACGGTGACAGAACACGGGGTGTGTGACGCGGTGACAGAACACGGAGGTGTGACACGGTGACAGAACACGGAGGGTGTGACACGGTGACAGAACACGGTGGGTGTGACACGGTGGCAGAACACGGGGTGTGTGACACAGTGACAGAACACAGGGGGGGTGACAGTGACAGAACACGGGGGGGGTTATACGTGACAGAACACGGGGGGGTGACACGGTGACAGAACACGGGGGGTGTGACACGGTGACAGAACACGGTGGGGGTGACACGGTGACAGAACACGGGGGGTGTGACACAGTGACAGAACACGGGGGGGGGGGTGACAGTGACAGAACACGGGAGGGGGTGACACGGTGACAGAACACGGGGGGGGGGTGACAGTGACAGAACACGGGGGGGTTATACGTGACAGAACGGTATCCGTTCACATGGTCGGCCATGTTATGGTCGACAGTCATTAGGTCGACCACTATTGGTCGACATGGACACATGGTCGACACATGAAAATGGTCGACAAATGAAAGGTCGACACATGAAAAGGTCGACATGAGTTTTTTAACTTTTTTTTCTTTTGGGGAACTTTTCCATACTTTACGATCCACGTGGACTACGATTGGAATGGTAATCTGTGCCGAGCGAAGCGGTAGCGGAGTGAAGGCACCATGCCCGAAGCATGGCGAGCGAAGCGGTGCACTAATTGGGGTTCCCAGTCACTTTACGCAAAAAACGACACCAAAAAAAGTAAAAAAAAACTCATGTCGACCTTTTCATGTGTCGACCTTTCATGCGTCGACCATTTTCATGTGTCGCCCATGTGTCAATGTCGACCATGTCAATGTCGACCAATAGTGGTCGACCTAATGACTGTCGACCATACCATGGTCGACCATTCATACCGGAACCTGACAGAACACGGGGGTGACATGGTGACAGAACACGGGAGGGGTTGGTACAGCGAGAGCTAAAGATCTCTCCCCGCAACCTAAAACAGACTGACGCCACTGCCCGCACACACAAATATACACACACTATCACACACCCCTTTCTTTCTCTCACTCACTTTTCCCATTAACTTTACTGATCTGGCTGGCTGGCAGTGGCAGGAAGGATGGATCTGTAGCAGTCTGGCTCTTGTCCCGTGTAGCTCCGCCCCCTGAGGTCCCGTGTAGCCCGCCCCCTCCTATGCACGTAGCCCCGCCCCTTTTTGGCTGAACCCAGCCGTTGTCACTGTGGACGGGAGGAGGAGGGAGGAGGCTGCTACAACGCAGCAGCAGGGGAGAGAGGCGCCGCCGGCAGCTTGGAGGTACTGCAGCTCAGAGCAATGACAAGCAGCTCAGCCGTTCGGGCCGCTTGTCATTGCTCGCTGGTGGGAGGCAGTGGGCCGGACAGGATAGGTTTGCATGCCGCGTCCGGCCCGCGGGCCGTATTTTGCCCACCCCTACTATATAGTCAAAATCGTAAGAAAATATCTCACTGTGTGTACACACCATAAGACATTTTTTCTAAGCTCTACTCCAAGATAATGTGCTTTAAAGGCCCCCTTACATCAGCAATCGATTGGGGCAATTTGCAGACGATTGTGCTAATAAATCTGCAATGTATGGGGTTCAAAGATCACAGATTCAGACCATAAATCGATTGGGATTGTTAAATGAGGTTCTCCAACATGTTGGATTTCACAGATCAATTGGGGCTGTAGATTGCTAGTGTATGGTAACAATCAGCAGATTTGCAGACTTTCTAGTAAACTGATGAGCCTTCAAGATTTGCAGATCTGTGTTTTCCAAAAATGATTTGCAAATCATTGAAAAAAATCTGTAATGTATGGGTGCAGATTGGTGAATGGGGGGGGGGGGGGAGAATGCAAAATCTGCAGATTGTTTTTTTGTGATTGCTGATGTATGGGGGCCATAAGACATACAGTATGTTTGTTTTTGCAATGTGCTATACGACATGTTTGTTTTTTAACTGGTAACATGAACATTAAAAATACTAGAAGTGGACCTGATAACACCTGTGATCAGCAGCTGATAGGTGTCACCTATCTGACATCCTCCTGATTAAACTATATTTTACTAAAGTTTAAAATCACTAATGTATCTAATAGTGGCATGTATATAATTTCCAATTACTTAAGCAAATTATTTGATATATTTTGTGTTGGAACCAGCGGTGGCTGCTGCCCCTGGGCTGCAGCGCCATGGCCAGATCCAAGGAGGGGTGACAGGGGCAATTGTCCCGAGGGCCCTCACACATTGGGGGCCCCCACACTCTCCCCCTGAATCGGGCACCACTCTTACTAAAATCGGAGCACAGCACGATTCATCTGTGTCTCCGATGCGATGTCCCCAGTATACGGCCGCCGCCAAGGTGCGGCTGCTGTCCGACTCTCGTGGGATTTCACTTTCACTGCCATGGCTGCTGGGAATGTGTGAAGTGCAGGAGCTGAGAGTGAGGCAGCGCCATTTTAGTCTCAAATCCTTTCTCAGCAGGGCTGGCAGCGTGTGATAGATTGGTTCACTGGCTGGCGGATTTGCCTTGTGTGGTGCCGGACCACCCTACCACATTCCCCTGTGGTGCAGCTATGAGGCACATTGACTTGTCACCTGCAGCATGCAGCAACCAGACACAGTGCTGTGCTTGTATACTATACATTAATAATCTGAGTGAGAAGTTTACTGTTTTATCAATCAAAATAATAAGATTTTAAACCTACCGGTAAATCTTTTTCTCGTAGTCCGTAGAGGATGCTGGGGACTCCGTAAGGACCATGGGGATAGACGGGCTCCGCAGGAGACATGGGCACTTTAAGAAAGAACTTTAGGTCTGGGTGTGCACTGGCTCCCCCCTCTATGCCCCTCCTCCAGACCTCAGTTAGAGAAACTGTGCCCAGAGGAGACGGACAATACGAGGAAAGAATTTTTGTTAATCCAAGGGCAAGATTTATACCAGCCACACCAATCACACCGTATAACTTGTGATATACTAACCAGTTAACAGTATGAAAACAACATAGCATCAGTCCAAGACCGATGAAAACTATAACATAACCCTTATGTAAGCATATACAAGTCTTGCAGAAGTAGTCCGCACTTGGGACGGGTGCCCAGCATCCTCTACGGACTACGAGAAAAAGATTTACCGGTAGGTTTAAAATCTTATTTTCTCTTACGTCCTAGAGGATGCTGGGGACTCCGTAAGGACCATGGGGATTATACCGACACTCGCCTAGCCGAAGCCAAGGCTAATAACATGACCACCTTCCAAGTGAGATATTTTAACTCCACCGTTTGAAGTGGTTCAAACCAGTGCGACTTAAGGAAACTCAACACCACGTTAAGGTCCCAAGGCGCCACCGGAGGTATAAAAGGAGGCTGAATATGCAGCACTCCCTTCACAAAAGTCTGTACTTCTGGGAGAGAAGCCAATTCTTTTTGAAAGAAAATGGATAAGGCCGAAATCTGAACCTTAATGGAGTCTAATTTTAGGCCCAAATTCATTCCAGTCTGTAGGAAGTGAAGGAAACGGCCCAGATGGAATTCTTCCGTAGGAGCATTCCTGGCCTCACACCAAGAAACATATTTTCGCCATATACGGTGATAATGTTTAGCTGTCACATCCTTCCTAGCCTTTATCAGCGTAGGAATGACCTCATCCGGAATGCCTTTTTCCGCTAGGATCCTGCGTTCAACCGCCATGCCGTCAAACACAGCCGCGGTAAGTCTTGGAACAGACAGGGCCCCTGTTGCAACAGGTCCTGTTGTAGAGGAAGAGGCCACGGATCTTCTGTGAGCATTTCTAGCGGATCCGGATACCAGGTCCTTCGTGGCCAATCTGGAACAATGAGAATTGTTCTCACTCCTCTTTGTCTTATTATTCTCAACACCTTGGGTATGAGAGGAAGAGGAGGAGGAGGAAACACATAGACCGACTGGAACACCCACGGTGTCACTAGGGCGTCTACAGCTACCGCCTGAGGGTCTTTTGATCTGGTGCAATACCTCTGTAGCTTTTTGCTTTTTTAGAATGTAAGCTCTCACGAGTAGGGCCCTCTTCCCTCATGTGCTTATACTTTTCTTACTTTAATAATCCTCAACTGCCCAGATCCCACAGTTTTTTGACCACCTGGAACTTATCTCTATGTATACTGGTGTAGTTATGCTTAGTTGCCCTGTACTTGTCCTATATTGTATTCAACTGTAAGTCACTGTTTTCCTATTTTTTATGTGCATTTGTACTCTGTAATCGGGCGCTGCGGAACCCTTGTGGCGCCATATAAATAAAGGATAATAATAATAATAATAAGGTGGGACGCCATCATGTCTATCTGGGGCAGTCCCTACTGACTTGCAATCTGTGCGAAGACTTCCTGATTAAGTCCCCACTCTCCTGGATGCAGGTCGTGTCTGCTGAGGAAGTCTGCTTCCCAGTTGTCCACTCCAGGAATGAACACTGCTGACAGTGCACTTACATGATTTTCCGCCCAGCGAAGAATCCTGGTGGCTTCCGCCATTGCCACCGTTGTCTGACTGGATCAGAACTGGTTGGTCGCGAAGTAAGGTCTCCGCTTTACGTAGGGTGTTGTATATGGCCCTCAGTTCCAGGATGTTGATGTGTAGACAAGTCTCCTGACTTGACCAAAGACCTTGGAAGTTTTTTCCCTGTGTGACTGCTCCCCAACCTCAGAGGCTCGCGTCCGTGGTCACCAGGATCCAGTCCTGAATGCCGAACCTGCGGCCTTCTAGAAGGTGAGCACTCTGCAGCCACCACAGGAGAGATACCCTAGCTCTGGGGGACAGGGTGATCAACTGATGAATTTGTAGATGTGATCCGGACCACTTGTCCAGTAGGTCCCATTGGAAAGTCCTTGCATGGAACCTGCCGAAGGGAATGGCTATGATGTCACCATCTTTCCCAGGACTCGAGTGCAGTGATGCACTGACACCTGTTTTGGCTTCAATAGGTTCCTGACCAGAGTCATGAGTTCCTGAGCTTTTTCTATCGGAAGATAAACCCTTTTCTGGTCTGTATCCAGAATCATGCCCAGGAAGGTAGGAACCAACTGCGACTTTGGAATATTGAGAATCCAGCCGTGTTGCTGTAACAACTTCAGTGAAAGTGAGACGCTGTTCAGCACTGCTCTCTTGATCTCGCTTTTATGAGGAGATCGTCCCAGTACGGGATAATTGTGACACCTTGCTTGCGCAGGAGCACCATAATTTCCGCCATTACCTTGGTGAAAATCCTCGGGGCCGTGGAAAGCCCAAACGGCAACGTCTGAAATTGGTAATGACAATCCTGTACCGCAAATCTCAGGTACGCCTGATGAGGTGGATAAATGGGAACATGAAGGTATGCATCCTTTATGTCCAGAGATACCATAAAATCCCCCCCTTCCAGGCTGGCGATGACCACTCTTAGCGATTCCATCTTGAACTTGAACCTTTTCAAGTGTAGGTTCAGGGATTTTAAATTTAAAATGAGTCTGACCGAACCGTCCGGTTTCGGGACTACAAACAGGGTTGAGTAATATCCCCTCCCTTGTTGAAGCAGGGTAACCTTGACCACCACCTGTTGAAGATACAATTTGTGAATTGCATTTAACACTATCTCCCTTTCCGGGGGAGAAGCTGGTAGGGCCGATTTGAAAAACCGGCGAGGAGGCACCTCTTCGAATTCCAGCTTGTAACCCTGAGAAACCATTTCTATTGCCCAGGGATCCACCTGTGAGTGAACCCAGATGTGGCTGAAAACTCGAAGACGTGCCCCCACTGGGGCGGACTCCTTTAGCGGAGCCCCAGCGTCATGCGGTGGATTTTGTAGAGGCCGGGGAGGACTTCTGTTCCTGGAAACTAGCTGTGTTGTGCAGCTTTTTTCCTCTGCCCTTACCTCTGGCAAGAAAGGACGCGCCTCGTACTTTCTTGTTTCTTTGTGATTGAAAGGACTGCCATTGATAATGTGGCGCTTTCTTAGGCTGTGAGGGAATATAAGGCAAAAAATTTGATTTACCAGCTGTAGCAGTGGAGACCAGGTCCGAGAGACCTTCCTCAAACAATTCCTCACCCTTGTAAGGTAAAACCTCCATATGCCTCTTTGAGTCGGCATCACCTGTCCATTGCCGGGTCCATAGGACTCGTCTAGGAGAAATCGACATAGCGTTGATTCTAGAACCCAGTAGGCCAATGTCTCTTTGAGCATCTCTCATATATAAGACAGCATCGTTAATATGACCCAGGGTCAATAAAACGGTACCCTTATCCAGGGTTTCAATTTCCGTCGATCAGGTACCTATCCACGCTGCTACAGCGCTACAAACTCCAGCCGACACTATTGCCGGTCTGAGTAAGGTACTAGAATGTGTGTAAATGGACTTTAAGGTAGCCTGCTGTTTGCGATCAGCAGGATCCCTGAGGGTAGCCATATCTTGGGATGGCAGCTTTACCTTTTTGGATAAGCGTGTCCATGCTTTTTTCCCCCCTTGGGGAAGATTCTCACCGTATCCTGTCCTTAGTCGGGAAAGGATACACCCTAAGAATCCTTTTGGGAATCTGCAGTTTCTTGTCTGGAGATTCCCAAGCCTTTTCAATAACTCGTTCATGAGATGGGGGAAAGGTTACCTCAGGTTTCTGTACCCTATACATGTGTACCCTCGTGTCAGGGACAGGGGGTTTCTCTGTGATATGCAAAACATCTTTTATTACAATAATCATATATTGAATACTATTTGCCAATTCTGGCTGTAACTTTGCACCATCATAGTCGACACTGGAGTCAGAATCCATGTCGGCGTCAGTGTCTACTATTTTGGATAGTGGGCGCTTTTGAGACCCCGGAGGTCCCTGTGACATAGGGGAAAGGCAGGGTTTGACGCCTGTACATTCCCAAGACTCCGTGCCATAAATTCTCATTAGCACTAAAACATTCCACATATCCAGCCAGTCAAGTGTCGGTGTTGCCGACGGAGACACCACAGTAATTTACTCCACCTCCTCCCTATGAGAGCCTTCTACCTCAGACATGCCGACACACGCGTACCGACACACCACACACTCAGGGAATCCTCTTATCTGAAGACAATTCCCCTACAAGGCCCTTTGGAGAGACAGAGAGAGAGTATGCCAGCACACACCTAGCGCTAATGACCCAGGAAAAAACACACAATATGTTTACCCAGATAGCGCTGTAATCTTTATTTTTGCGCCAAATTATGTGCCCCCCCCTTCTTTAAAACCCTCTTTCACTGTGGATAAGCAGGGGAGAGTCCGGGGAGCTTCCTCTCAGCCCTGTGCTGTGGAGAAAATGGCGCTGGTGAGTGCTGAGGAAGAAGCCCCGCCCCCTCAGCGGCGGGCTTCTGTCCCGCTAAAATATATAAAAAACTGGCGGGGCTCTTTATATATACAGTGCCTAGCTGTATATCTCTACTTTTGCCAGAAAATTAGGTTATATTGCTGCTCAGGGCGCCCTCCTGCGCCCTGCACCCGTACAGTGACTGCCGTTGTGTGTGCTGTGTGGGAGCAATGGCGCACAGCTTTACGGCTGTTTATTACCTCAGTGAAGATATGTAGTCTTCTGCCGCCTCTGAAGTCTTCTTTCTTCTCATACTCACCCGGCTTCTATCTTCCGGCTCTGTGAGGAGGACGGCGGCGCAGCTCCGGGACGAACTCCAGGGTGAGACCTGTGTTCGGACTCCCTCTGGAGCTAATGGTGTCCAGTAGCCTAAGAAGCAGAGCTTTGAAACCCACAGAAGTAGGTCTGCTTCTCTCTCCTCAGTCCCACGATGCAGGGAGTCTGTTGCCAGCAGGCTCCCTGAAAATAAAAAACCTAACAAAAAACTTTCTTTCAGGAAACTCAGGAGAGCTCCCTGTAATGCACCCAGTCTCCTCTGGGCAAGGTAGTAAAACTGAGGTCTGGAGGAGGGGCATAGAGGGAGGAGCCAGTGCTCACCCATACCTAAAGTTCTTTCTTAAAGTGCCCAAGTCTCCTGCGGAGCCCGTCTATCCCCATGGTCCTTACGGAGTCCCCAGCATCCTCTAGGACGTAAGAGAAATTAGTAATACACACACAATAACTGATATGTCAGCCAGGTTAGCATGATATGTTTATTAATTGCCTGCACTGGCTATATGCAGGGCCATCTTTTTGTATCGGCTCTTTCCCAAGGGCCCCATGAGGATAAGGGCCCTAGGCTGATAGCTAAGGGTCCCCTCTTTCCAGGGGTACCAGATTTTTGAAAATCGGCCCTGGGGAACCGGAGATATCCGACTTGAAAGCAGTGGTCCCCATCCAAGCCTCTTAAATGCTCTTCCCAGACAGATATCTCGAACCCAGAGTCCCAGCTTTTGGCTTATACCCTCAGAAAAACTTTACGTAAGACAGAGCCTGTCAATCGTCATGTAGCCTGCCCCCGGGCTCCTGTGAAACCAGCCAATGGGAGACCAGGGGCAGGCTAAATAATGATTGACAGGCTGAGCAGTGTATTCCTGAGTCCCATGCTACTGCAGCTGCTGATTCCTGGGGAAGGAAGCCAGCACATATGCTACATATAACTTCACATGTCCAGGTCGGGCGGTCGGCTCCCCCCTGCACACTTTGGACGGCGCTGGTTGGCACACAAAAGTAAACACCCTTTACCCAGTCTGGATACTTTTCCTAGAAGTAAATCTATCACTTGATCTTTTTTGGCAAATAAGCCTCCAGTACATGGGCTATAAACACTACCCATTTCCTATTGCCATTTCTACATAATCATTTACGGTGCTACTCATCCCACGCAATCCTCCACATGAACATGGCTTCTACCCTTATAAATAAGTTATTTTAACACTATATTTTCCCTCTTTTCCGTTCCCTTAGTTCTGCTTGACTGGTATATCTTCGTTAGGTATCTTCTAGAGAGTGGCCATATGCGCAAAGCATAGAATAGGTGAAACGTGGCAACCATAGACATAACGATACCTTTGGTATGTTATTATGCTATGCACTTGATAGTTCAGGGGAGTGTTCTGTCCTTAGTGCAATGCAAGGAATGCAGGGAGATGTGGTCTTTACAGAATCCAGAGAAAGACGCACCTCTTCTTTTTACCCATTAACCAGAGGTGTCACAACGGGGGCGCGGGGGATGCGGCCCGCACCCGGGTGTCACTCGCCGGGGGGTGACATCAAAGTGCTGACTCCTGTTTAGTGACAGGAGCAGGGTGCTGCACTGTGACATTACGTGCAGCACCCTGCTCCTGTCACTGTGCAGGAGCCGGCACTGCACTTGCACTTGTACGTGGGGGCAGCCCTGCAAGGCCACACCCCTTTTTGCCAGCGCACACTTCATGTTCCCTCCCGCACTGTAATCAGTGACACCTCTGCCGTCAACCATGTATAACTGCAGAATGGAGCAGCTGTTAATTCTGGCAGAATAAGGGGATGAAAAAGTGATGGGTATATGCAATATCCCATAGTTAAGTTATTTGATGAAAAAGAACAACTGTTTAAAATATGCTAATGAATAAATATATTTAAGAAACTGCAATAATGAAACATAAAAGTTAAAGAAAAATATCCACTGCACTATATTCAGGTGTTCTTGTAATTACTTATGGTGTTTACAAGGGAAGGGATTTCATTATTCTCAATTTACCAGAATCACTGGCGTGCAGTTTAAATACTGGAAACAGATTAAGCAAAAGCTTAGCACAACAAATTGGGGTTTTTTGTTTTTGTTTTTGTTTGCATTGAAAATGTTGACTTACTGTAATCATCATCAGACTTTCATCCTGGCTTGTCTCTGGGATTTAGCCAAGACAAAGGAAAATGATAAAACCAATATTTATCAGATCTACTGACAAAAATGATCATAAAAACATTCTGAAGCTGTTATATGCCGTTGCGCTGGCCGCGGCAAGTCGCAATAACACTTCTGCTCTGGGATGCTGCAGCCTGCCGGCTGCACTGGCTGCTGGTCCCAGCTGTTGCAAGGCAACCAGAACTCTTCTCCCCGCTGCCTGACTCTTAGCTGCCTTCACTCTACAATTGTGATTATGTGACCGCTGGGCCCAATTGGCAGATGTAGGCATGGTCAGTGATAGAGCCCTGATTGGCTGCTAATGAAGGTACAAGGCAGGTATAGCATCCTTGCCTGCCTAGAAGCTACCAGCCTGTTCTCCTGTCCTGTCAGCTCTGACTCCTTGGTTCAGATCTCTGCCTTTGTTCATGTCTGTCAGCTACTCTAGTTATTCTCCAGCTCAGTCTGTGCCTTGCCTGTCAGCTGCAGCTGGTCATCTAATGCTGGCCATACATTAGGACGCCCAGCATCCGATCCAATTCCTAATACGATTTCCCTTCAATCCCCTGTGGAACCCATCGCACATGATTTGGCGCTTTGTTTTTGCATATGATCAATCATACGATCTTATGCCTCACCTAACACATGATCACTAAAAAAAAAAAGTAATTTAAAAGGACAGTGATTGTATGCACCATCGAACGATGCATCGTATGCGCATTGGGCTGCACGAATGATCATTTGATGCGACATTCGACCAACATTGTAAGCTTACCGAAAACACATACGATGTGCACACAATGCACACATTGAAATCTTACATTCGTATCCGATATCATCCTAATGTATGGCAGCATAAGTCATTCTGTGATTATCAGCCTGCAGCTCCTGCAATTTCTCAGCCCAGTCTCTGATTGCCTACTAGCAACTCCAGCTGCACTTCAGTTCTGCCTGTGTAACTGCCTGCTAGCAGGTTCTGCTGCACTTCAGCCCAGCCTGTGCAACTGCCTGTCAACAGTATCTTGTTATCTTCCTGAACCTGGAATTTCCTGTTGGAGCTCTACCTGAACAACTGCCTGTAAGCTGTACTCAGCTTTCCTTAGAACCTGACAGTTTTTGTGTGTATCATCACAGCAGCAGCTATCCTGCTCTAGGTGATACCATCTGACCTACTTCAGTCTCTCTCTGTTGCCATCCAGTTTCTGTAATAAGCTCCTACTACCATGAGTTTAAGTCCTGGGGGTACCTAAGTACCTGTGAGAACAGTCTCTACGTGAAAGTCTGCTGCTAAAGGTGAAGACCACTCTAGCCCGGTTGTAGTAGTTTATGCGGTCATTTGGGTGAGCCATAACATTAACATGGGTTGTATGTATATATACGTTTATCTAAAATACAAAGATCAAATGTCAAACCCTGAAAAACGTTGCTCCCTCCTACAAATTATTGGTAATTAAAAGTTTACCAGATTTAATGATTGAATTTAATGATTTTAAAATCTCCCCTTGAAAATGATATAAAGAATATTTAATGTAATTGTTTGTTTCCTTCCTCCTTGGCACAGCTACAGATGTAGCTATGCTCACTATGGCTGTGATGTGGCCACATGGACACTCCTGGCATTCCTAGTCGCACCCACGCCTTAAGATTCCGGTCTGCGCCTTTTGCCGCTCAATGCAATGTCAATAGAGTGCGGGTGTCACTAAGACGCATGCACATGCCGACGTGCGCACGCATCAAGGCTAGGAAGGTGCATCTGCACCTTGTTGCAGCCATGATGAGTGTGGCTGCATCTGTATAAGTTTATATCTTTTTGCTTGGCAATACAACAAAAAGCTACTTTCTAGATACTATTGTAAGCAATGTAGAGAATATAACATGTGAGGGCCCCAGTTGTAGAGCATTGCTCATAAAACCTTCTATTTATATAAATATAAGGTTTGAAAGGACAGCTGGATGCTAGAAAAAAATGGGCTTGATTCCTAGTCATATGTAATGTGATTGCAATTCTGAACACCCACAGCAATGTCCTATTCAACAATATGCTCATATTCTAAATAGTACACATATATATGATCACAGCACTTTCAGCCTTCCAGCCACAAGAGCAACTGTCATCTCTATCAAGGACACTTACACCTACCCCAAGCTAGATGCAGAAGATAAAACTGAAAATGATGTGCACTGTGTATATGCATGGCTCAGAATGGGTTATGACACCCATTCTAATTATTATATATGCCCGTTTCAGCCACATCCATTGCTAAAAATTGCATTAAATCAAGCATACATCCATACAATCTCTATATTCAAACATCAGCAGTACAATTAGTGTCAGTACAGAGCTCAGTGACTTTCAACATGACACTTGTCACAACTGAGGGCCTGAGCTGACGGGAGGCAGCCTCAGTTGTAGGGGCTGAGATGTAGTAAAACCTGGGAGGTTGTATCATACCCCTGGACATGTAAGTTACACGTAGAGAGATTGCCCGAAGGCGTGACCACGACAACCAAGATAAAAGTCAATGATGTTTATTTGACAAACTCCATGCAACACAGCAGTAATAAAAAAGAAATGTAAAATCAGCAGTATTATACACAGTTCCTGGGTACTACAGGATGGCAATGGCCACAGGGCTCTGGTAGTATGAGACAGTTCTTATTATCCTCTAGATGGAAAGTCCTTACCAGGCCCGACTGTAGTAATGGAGATAGCCCAGGATCATATCAGCTGATGTTCCAGGGAAAGCTGGGCTGCTGTAGATAAAATGGCTGCTGTGGGTACTGGTTGGAACCAGACAGATGTAGGCACGGAGTGGATACTGGCTGGAACCAGTTAAATGATAAATGAAGCTTGAGAGCGATGAAATACAGATGGTAAATGAAGCTTGAGAGCGGTGAAATATTAGTACCGGTGGTAAATGGAAATCTGCAGAAATGGTACCGGCACTTTAAGAAGAGCTGATCTCTGCTGGAAGCAGGTGAATTTATAGCTGGAAACAGATGAGTCCCAAAGGACTGGAGAGTCAGGCTGCACCGCAGATGGTAGACTGGAGCGGGTCTCTTTAGTGGAAGCTTGGAGACAGGAACTGGAACCTGGAAAACAACCACAGGAGATAGACAAACTGGAACTAGGTTTGACAACCAAAGCACTGACGCCTTCCTTGCTCAGGCACAGAATACTTATACCTGCAGCAAGGAAGGGATTGGCTAGGCAATTATGCAGATTTCAGTGGAGCAACGGATTGGTGGAAATGGAGCAGGTGACAGAATCCAACATGGCTGCGCCCATGCAGTCACCCGGAGGGAAAGTTGGTTTGATAATCCATGTGGAAACTTAGCAGCAATGGCGGCGCCGGCCACAGAGGACAGGAGACGCCAGACTGATGACTGCACACTAGAACCACGCGGACGACAGCGGAGGCCGCGGCTGGCATGAGGCGCCACTCTGACATCCTGTACACTGAAACACAGGAACGGCGGCGGAGGCCACGGAGGACGGGAGACACCATTCAGGTAGTAAACATGGCGCCGCTGTGACAGCGTCTTAGGGTGACAGGAGAGGGAAGCAGAATGTGGACATCAGTATCACAGATGAAATCCGGCCCTGGAACGCTGAGCCAGCCTCAGGAGGCATCTGAAAGGCAAATAATGGCGTCCAGATACCCGGATCGTGACAGCACCCCCCCCCCCTTTAGGAGTGGCCCCAGGACACTTCTTTGGCTTTTGAGGAAACTTGGAGTGGAAATTCCGGACCAAGGCAGGAGCATGGACATCAGAAGCATTGGTCCAAGAACGTTCCTCAGGACCATAGCCCTTTCAGTCAATAAGATACTGTAATTGACCGTAACGGTGACGTGAGTCCAGAATCTTGGCAACTTCATACTCAACTCCCCGTTGAGTTTGGACTTTCGGAGCCGGAGGAAGTGTAGAATGAAACCGATTCAGGATCAGCGGTTTCAACAGGGAAACATGGAATGTCCTGGGTATTTTCAAGAAGGGAGGTAACTGAAGTCTGTAAGCAACAGGATTGATGACTTGTTCAATTTTGAAAGGACCGATGTAATGAGGTGCAAACTTCATGCTGGGAACTCTTAACCTCAAATTCTTCGTGGACAACCATACACGATCACCCACCTTGAGAGCAGGAACCGCTCTACGCTTCTTATCAGCAAACTTTTTGTACCTGAACGATGCTTTGAGCAGAGCCGCTCGTACATTCTTCCAGTTGTTTGCAAACTGACGCAAGGTGATATCCACTGCTGGAACAGAAGTTGCTGGAAGCGGTTGGAATTCTGGAACTTTAGGGTGGAATCCATAGTTAGTGAAGAATGGTGTTGAAGAAGATGAGGAATGATATTGGTTGTTATGACAGAACTCGGCCCAGGGAAGTAGTTGAACCCAGTCATCTTGAGAGGAAGACACATAGATGCGGAGGAAGGCCTCCAAGTCCTGATTCACCCTCTCAGTTTGACCATTGGTCTGAGGATGGTAAGCTGTGGAAAACTTTAGTTTGACTTGGAGGACTTGACACAAACTTCGCCAGAATTTGGCTGTGAATTGTACTCCTCGATCTGAGATAATCTCTTCAGGAAGACCGTGGAGTCGGAAGATCTCTTGTATGAACACTTGAGCCAACTTGGAAGCTGATGGAAGACCGGTGAGAGGTATGAAATGGGCCATTTTGGTGAACCGGTCAACTACCACCCAGATGGTATTAAACTTGTTGCACGTAGGCAGGTCTGTAACAAAGTCCATCGACAAATGGGTCCACGGTCGACGGGGAACAGATAATGGAACCAGTTGCCCCGCAGGCGACTAGCGGGAGACTTTGTGTTGGGCACACTTTGGGCAAGAGGCAATGAACTCCATGACGTCCTTCTTCAGAGTTGGCCACCAATAGGACCTAGAGATAAACTCAAGGGTCTTTTGAATGCCTGTATGTCCGGCAAAACGGGAAGCTTGGGCCCAATGCATGAGCTTCTTCAAAGTTCTTCACAAAACTTTTCCCTTATGGGGGCGTAGAGTCCATCCCTACCGTGGAGAATGCCAACGGATTAATAATAGGATGCTTGTCTGAAGACTCTGACTCATTTTCTTGCTCCCATGAGTGGGAAAGAGCATCGGCCTTGCGATTCTGAGAGCCCGGACAGAACTGGAGTTTAAAGTCGAACCTGGAAAAGAAAAGTGCCCATCTTGCCTGACGAGGGTTAAGACATTGTGCGCTTTTCAGATATAAAAGATTCTTGTGGTCGGTAAGTATAGTGATTGAATGAGAAGCTCCCTCCAACAGATATCTCCACTCCTCTAGAGCGAGCTTGATGGCTAGCAACTCCTGGTCGCCAATGGCATAGTTGCGTTCAGCTGGGGAGAACTTCCGGGAGAAGAAACTGCAAGGATGTAGATGGCCATCTTTAGCCCTCTGGGATAACACCGCTCCTACTCCAACGGAGGAGGCATCCACCTCTAAGATGAAAGGAGAGTCGATGTCGGGCTGTTTAAGGACTGGTGCAGAGATGAACCGTTGTTTTAATAGATGAAAAGCTTGCATAGCTTCTTCAGACCACTTGGACGGGTTAGCACCCTTCTTAGTCAACGCAGTGATAGGCGCCACAATGGTGGAAAAGTCTCGTATAAACTTTCTGTAGTAATTGGCGAACCCTAAGAACCTCTGGACCCCTTTGAGGGTTAAGGGTATCGGCCAATTCTGTATTGCTTGTAGTTTCTCAGGATCCATCTCTAGTCCGGAACCGGACACAATGTAACCTAGAAACGGAATGGATTTGACTTCAAAGACACATTTCTCTAATTTGCAATGGAGATGATTGACACGAAGACGGGACAGAACCTCCTTTACCCAGAAACGATGTTCCTCTAGATTATTGGCAAAGATGAGGATATCATCTAGATAAACCACGACATGGCGATATAAAATGTCTCTGAAGATCTCATTCACGAAATGCTGGAAGACAGTTGGAGCGTTGCTCAATCTGAAGGGCATGACGAGGTACTCATAATGTCCATCATGGGTGTTAAAGGCGGTCTTCCACTCGTCACCCTCACGGATCCGGATGAGATTGTAGGCACCCCTCAAATCCAACTTTGTAAAGATGGTTGCTCCGCTAACTCTATCGAAGAGCTCTGTAATCAGGGGTAAAGGATATCGGTTCTTGATGGTAATGTCGTTCAAACCTCTGTAGTCGATGCACGGCCGCAGACCACCATCTTTCTTCTTTACAAAAAAAAGCCTGCGCCAGCTGGAGAAGAGGAAGGTCGGATAAAACAATTCGCCAGGTTCTCTTTGATGTACTCCTCCATGGAGTGCGTCTCAGGCAGAGACAACGGATAAGTTCGGCCTCGAGGTGGAACCTTCCCTGGAATGAGATCAATTGGGCAGTCCCATTCTCTATGAGGAGGAAGGATATCAGCAGAAGCTTTACTGAACACATCCGTGAAATCTTGATATGGAGGAGGTGGAACATCAGACGACCTGGAGGAGGAAGAACAAACAGGAAGTACCTTAAACAAACATGTCTCAGCACAGGAAGGACCCCATGCCAGTATTTGCGTAGTCATCCAGTCAATTGATGGATTGTGGAGACGGAGCCATGGAAGGCCCAAAACCACTGGATGTGTGGCTCTTGGAATCACTAAAAAAGAAATAAATTCTTAATGAAGAACTCCCACTCTCAGACGAACTGGTAGAGTCCTTAGAGAAATAACTGCATCAAAAATCTTACTGCCATCCACGGCAGTCAAGGAAATGGACGAGGGAAGTCTCTCGGTGGGTAGGGACCACCGTTTAACATAGGCTTCAGTCATGAAATTCCCAGCTGCTCCGGAATCTAGGAGGGCAATGACGTTCCTATAACGTTGAGCAATTTGAAGCGAGACTGGGAGATTACAATCATGAGGAGATGGAGAGGAGATCATTACTCCTAGCCGGCCCTCTCTTTGGCGAGCTAGGATTTGAAGTTTCCCGGACGTTTGGGACAGGCATTGATGGTGTGAGACGGAGCTGCACAGTAAAGACAGAGAGACTCAGAAAAACGTCTTCGGCGCTCAGCAGGAGATAGAAGGGAACGACCAATTTGCATGGGCTCATCTTTGGATGGAGACGGTTGACGAGGTGGAGGAGCAGAAGATTTTGGAGCAGATGATCTTCCACGCTCAGTTGCTCTTTCTCTGAACCATAGATCAACTTTCGTGCATAGTGAGATTAGCTCATCTAACTTAGAAGGCAAGTCTCTGGTAGCTAACTCATCCTTAATGCGCTCTGATAAGCCATACCAGAATGCAGCATACAGGGCCTCGTCGTTCCATGCCAGTTCGGATGCCAGGATCTTGAACTGTATAAGATACTGTCCTACAGTACGCGATCCCTGGTGTAAATGGAGAATCTCAGATGAAGCTGAAGTTACCCGGCCTGGCTCGTCGAAGATACGCCTGGATGTTGTTATAAAATCAGAATAGGAAGACAGCAGGGTATCAGACTTCTCCCATAACGGTGATGCCCAGTCCAGGGCTGAGCCACTGAGAAGAGAAATAATGTAGGCAATTTTAGTACGATCACTGGGGAAATTGCCAGGTTGTAGCTCAAAGTGGATCTCACACTGGTTGAGAAATCTCCTGCAGAATCTTGGAGATCCGTCAAATTTTGCTGGCGTTGGAAGATGAAGATGTGGAGCAGAAATGGGTAAGGTGGGTGGGGTTACTGCTGGAGTCACTGTGGGTGACGCACCGGACGCGCCTGATCCACGGAGGGTTGTCTGAATCCCATCCAGCCGAGTAGAGAGATCCTGGAGACAGCGGATGATGTGGCCCTGTGCAGCCTCCTGATGTTAGTCTGTCTGCCAGTTCTTGTATCGGCCTGGCCGCTTGATCCTGGTCTCCGGCTGGATTCATTTGGTCAGTGCTTACTGTCACAACTGAGGGCCTGAGCTGACGGGAGGCAGCTTCAGTTGTAGGGGCTGAGATGTAGTAAAACCTGGGAGGTTGTATCAGACCCCTGGACATGTAAGTTACACGTAGAGAGATTGCCTGAAGGCGTGACCACGACAACCAAGATAAAAGTCAATGATGTTTATTTGACAAACTCCATGCAACACAGCAGTAATAAAAAAGAAACGTAAAATCATCAGTATTATACACAGTTCCTGGGTACTACAGGATGGCAATGGCCACAGGGCTCTGGTAGTATGAGACAGTTCTTATTATCCTCTAGATGGAAAGTCCTTACCAGGCCCGACTGTAGTAATGGAGATAGCCCAGGATCATATCAGCTGATGTTCCAGGGAAAGCTGGGCTGCTGTAGATAAAATGGCTGCTGTGGGTACTGGTTGGAACCAGACAGATGTAGGCACGGAGTGGATACTGGCTGGAACCAGTTAAATGATAAATGAAGCTTGAGAGCGATGAAATACAGATGGTAAATGAAGCTTGAGAGCGGTGAAATATTAGTACCGGTGGTAAATGGAAATCTGCAGAAATGGTACCGGCACTTTAAGAAGAGCTGATCTCTGCTGGAAGCAGGTGAATTTGTAGCTGGAAACAGATGAGTCCCAAAGGACTGGAGAGTCAGGCTGCACCGCAGATGGTAGACTGGAGCGGGTCTCTTTAGTGGAAGCTTGGAGACAGGAACTGGAACCTGGAAAACAACCACAGGAGAGAGACAAACTGGAACTAGGTTTGACAACCAAAGCACTGACGCCTTCCTTACTCAGGCACAGAATACTTATACCTGCAGCAAGGAAGGGATTGGCTAGGCAATTATGCAGATTTCAGTGGAGCAACGGATTGGTGGAAATGGAGCAGGTGACAGAATCCAACATGGCTGCGCCCATGCAGTCACCCGGAGGGAAAGTTGGTTTGATAATCCATGTGGAAACTTAGCAGCAATGGCGGCGCCGGCCACAGAGGACAGGAGACGCCAGACTGATGACTGCACACTAGAACCACGCGGACGACAGCGGAGGCCGCGGCTGGCATGAGGCGCCACTCTGACATCCTGTACACTGAAACACAGGAACGGCCGCGGAGGCCGCGGAGGACGGGAGACGCCATTCAGGTAGTAAACATGGCGCCGCTGTGACAGCGTCTCAGGGTGACAGGAGAGGGAAGCAGAATGTGGACATCAGTATCACAGAAGAAATCCGGCCCTGGAACGCTGAGCCAGCCTCAGGAGGCATCTGGAAGGCAAATAATGGCGTCCAGATACCCGGATCGTGACAACACTGTTATAGGCTGTCGTTTTCCAACCAGTGAATTTGCCAAATTTCTGGACCGCTGCTTTTGGTCATCTGGAATTGTTGTCATTGTGGAGACTTAACATCCAGGAGCAACAACTGGTCAGCTGTGAAGCCGTAGACTACACAAGTACACAGAACAGAATAAAAGAGTACTGAAACAAGTAACACATCAAATGAATCAGTCAACTGAATTTACTTGTGAGTTGCAAACTGCTTGTGGAAGCCATGTCAGCACAATAACTGTTCACTGGGAGCTTCATGGATTGGGTTTCAACCTCAGAACATTGGTGAAAATTCCAAACACTGCCTGGCGTAGTGTAAAGCATTCTGCCATTGGCCTAAGGAATGATGAAACACAATTCACCATCTGAAGTCTGAGAGACAAATCTGAGTTTGATGGATGCCAGGAGAACGCTTCCTACCCAATGCTTGCTGCCAACTGTTAAATGTGGTGTAGGAGGAGTAATGATCTGGAGCTGTTTTCATGGTTATACTTGGGATTTTAGAACCAATCGTGTTCCCCGCAGTTTCTGGTCAGTGCTAAGTGACCGGGACGTCAATGTTGGGGCTCTCTGACTGGTTGCTGTCTTTATCTTGTGAGCCCCTGGTCCTCAGTTCCTGGTTCCAGAAGCCTGATCCTTATCAGCACTGCTGTTGGTTCCTGAGACATCCTGCATTCCAGGCCTTCTAACATCTGCCAGAACCCTGTGTGACTGGAGCTGCAACCATCACAGTCATAATCCTGGCCTGCTAACACTTGCCAGAGTCCTGCACAGCTGGAACTGCAACTTCTCAGCCATAACCCGAATTCGTGTCCTGCTCACCATCTTCCAGAAACCTGCATGGCTGGAGCCGCAACCTCTCAGCCATAACTTGTATTACTGGCCTGCTGACCATCTGCCAGAGTTCTGCATGGCTGGAGCTGAAACCTCACAGCTGTAACCTGTATTCCTGGCCTGCTCACCATCTGGCAGAACCCTGCATGGCTGGAGCCACAACCTCTCAGCCATTCTTAATCCTTTTCTCCCAATCTTTGTATTCCTGAGTATCTGCAAACTGGACTATCAAATCTTTTTAGGCAGCAATCTCACTCTCCAAATCTATTAGATCACATTTTCTATCTTTAACAATCAGGTTAATCAGAGATAACGAACATGTCTTCAAAATTCCCTCCCATTCATCCTTAAATGACTCACTAGCAGATGAAAAAGATGCCCTCTTTTGAATTACTAGACCTTTTGGGATTAGCTGGTTTGCCAAATACTTTTCTAGCATTGTGACCTCCCCCCAAATTCTGCTTTTTTTCAATAATGCATGTTCCAACTTCTTCATAATATCACCAAAATTTTCATCTAGTAATTCAACGGGCTCTCCTTCCCTGAAGGCATCCTCAAACGCCTTTTTCCTATTTTCCCATTGTTCAAACATTGAGCAGCACCCAATATTTCCTCACAGAGAGACAATCGACAAATGTGAAACAAAGTTTGTAGGAAAACCACAGGTGCGCTAATTAGCAGCTTAAATATGTGACAATCTACTTGATGGCACTCTCACTCCTTCACCAATAGCCAATATAAGGAAATAGAAAAAATATTGGAAAAACATTGGAGCATTTTGAAAAAGGACCCAGTTATAGGAACATTCTTTCCAGAAAGACAATGATGCATATATAAAAAGGCACCCAATTTAAGCTCATCATTGGTGAGAAGTGCATTACCGCCGACAAAGTCCCTGCCGACTATTAAGTCGAAAGGCTTTTTCAGATGCGGGTCATGTATTGGATGCCGAAACATAAAAGGGGACAGCAAAAATAAAACAAATGAAATAAATTTAAATGGTAATAGCTTCACTGTACGAGACTTTATCACGTGTAACGCTCGGAATGTGGTGTACGCAATTGAATGCGAATGTGGCCTTTTTTTTACATAGGGCGAACTTCTAGACCACTTAAAGTGCGCATTAGCGAGCACTTAAGGAACATCCAAGGAGGTCTCGAAACTCATGCACTGTCGGACCACTTTAGGGTTCACCATCAGAAATGTACAGTATATCCAAAATAAGATGATTCATAGGTTTACGTTGGATTAAGGGCCATTGGCGGCAGAGGGATCTGCTAGCACAATGGGCCAAGGCAGGAATGAAAACAATCTATGAGCTGAGAACATTAAAACCGGGTGGTCTAAACCTTGATTTTGAGGTTAAGTGGTTTATTTAAAAGTTTACATAGCTAATTAGGCTGCACCATTGCACTTTCCAACACTATGTCACTTTGGTGGTGGAGAATTGGTTAATAGGTGTTTTGAAAATAGAAGCAGGGTTTTATTGTATTATAGTGTTTAACATTTGTGATTTTAATTTGTATCCCTGTATTTATTTGAGGAAAAATACCATGAGCAGTTGGAAATATGTTCCGGATTGAAAAACAATGATAATGAAGATACACTGCCTCTCTACTATTGACTCCCCCAGAGCGGCCGAAATATGGAAAATTATATAAACTAAACTCCGCGTGGAACGGGTTGCCATGGAGATGGTTGAAGTTATCAAAAGGCTGATGACAATGGGGAGGAGGCGGTGCAGTATTCGAAGCCGAAAGTGATGCGACGGGCACGGCGTAGACTCATGGGACATGTAGGCATTGGTGGTGTACAGGAGTCGGCCACGCCCACCACAAGAGAAGGGACTCTGGATTTATGTATCGGATATAACGATAAGAATACTATAACAACAGCTTGATATCCGTAATAGGAAGTGACGCGACGGGCGCGGGCGGGCGGAAACTCATGGGACTTGTAGGCATCAGCGATGTTTAGGAGTCGGCCATGTCCGCTGCAGGATAAACGATCTGCAATGTATATGTATGTTAGTGACCGGAAGAGGGGACTTGTGGGATTTGTAGTCCAATTAAGATAAACAGAAATCAGCTGTATATGAGGAATTTGGTTGGTTACAGGGAGTTTAAAAAGGATCAGAGGGATTGTATGGACATTCACTTTGGATCACATACCTTGATAAAGACATGGGAATATCGTGTTGAAAATCGTTGGTGTTGAGCAGGAGGTTTCTGAAAGCGACTGCAGATGGGGATGCCGGCTGACCATTGAAGTCCTGGAGCATGCTGTTATTAATCCTGGGGCTACATGTTATGCTTATTAAGAACTGTCCATTGCCATTTCTTAAGGAAAGCCGGTAATTGTCTACTTTGCAGTTGTTAAAGGATATCCTGCAGTGATTGTCCAGATTCATCTTTTTCATTGTGTTTTAGAAAGTTTTATTAAAAATTGTGCTTCACTATATGCACTTTTTTGTCTCTCTCCTGGTTTAACATTGACGAAATAACCTGAGGAGAGGAGAGGCTTCCAATCAAACAAAGATATGGTGATAGTACAAGCGTTTTTATAAGTGATATCTCATTTCTGTGTTTTTATAACCAGTATTACTGGCCTGTTCACCATGTGCCAGAGTTCTGCACAGCTTGAGCCACAACCTATCAGCCATAACCTGTATTGCTTGCCAGCTCACCATCTGCCAGCACCCTGCACAGCTGGAGCCACAACCTCTTAGCCATAAACAGTATTCCTGGCCTGCTGACCATTTGCAAAAACCCTGCTCAGCGGGAGCTACAACCTCTCAGCCATAACCTGTATTCCTGGCCTGCCCTCCATCTGCCAGAACCCTGAATGGCTGGAGCCACAACCTCTCAGCCATTTCCTCTATTCCTGACTTGCTCGTGTGTTGGCCTGAATCCTGCACAGTTGGAGCTGCAACTTTTTTTTAGCCAAGCTCTGTGTTGCATATCGATCACTTCAACCAGCTCTCTGTATGGTTTAAAATTTGTTCCTCTTGCCTCAAATCCAGTATCCAGTGAACTTCAGACTGATTACATAAGCCCATACTCTTCCGAGCATAAATCCAGGCGGTCACCTAAGTACCGGTGACCATTAGTCACTGTATGTGAACAGCGGGTGACTGTTAGTGGTTGAAGACCTCACTAGTAGTGACTCTAGTGCTGGGCATACACTATACAATTATTATAATCTAATGGAAAGCCTTTACAATAGGCATAACAGCAAGGGGTGACCAACTCCATATCAATGCCTGCCAGGAAGGATGCAGCCGCAGTGTTGTTGACAGCAGCTGCTTTTTGAGGGGCATCATTGAGGGGGTAGGGCAGTCATACAGAAGGGAGGGTCTGGGAGCATTTTCGGGGGTGGCCGCTCCAAAAACAAAGATGGCCACCAACCGCCTGACAGCGCAGCCAGGCTGTGCTGCCAGGGATCAACCTAAGATCTGATGCCTCTGCAATGTAATTGCAGGTGCATCGGAGGGTGGCCTCACACATGCTGGGCGGACTTGCCCTGTGCTGAGCGGCCCCTAGCATGTGCAGAGATGAATGCAGATCTGGCTGCGTATGAAGTCATCTGCATTCATCTCTGAATGGCCCCCAAAGTCTAGGCTTCAGTGTCCTTCCAGGCAGGATTAATGCACAGAAAGGTTAAGGAGTAAGTGTAATCTAAGTACAGTCTGGGCTCTGGTACATTTGTGGGCAGATTTTGAGCAACAGTACAAGAGAGCTAAGAAGGAGCGGAGTCAGGACACTAAGCAGGAGGTATAGTACATGGGATACAGTTAGTAATACATACAGTACCATAGTGCACCGGAGCAAGACATTTTCAAATAACCTAGTCAAGTTTACTAAGAATGAAGGACCAAGAGTACAAATAAACACATAGGGCCAGATGTAATGCCGTCCGAGCTGGCCGGAGCTGCGAGTTACTGGAAACAGCGTGACAGTGCTGATAGCCACAGCTCAGATATGTGGAGGCTGTGGGGAAGATGTATTAAGCCTTGGAGAGTGATAAAGTGGAGAGAGATAAAATACCAACCAATCAGCTCCTGATATTTTTCAAATGCCTGTAACATGGCAGTTTGGAGCTGATTGGCTGGTGCTTTATCTTTCTCCACTTTATCACTTCAAGGCTTAATACATCTCCCCCACAGCCTCCACATATCTCAGCTGTGGCTATCAGCGTTGTCACGCTGTCTCCGGATCTTAGACTCACTCTGCTGGTGCTTCTATTGTGGTCACCAGCACACTGTCAGTGGTTGCTTCCTCAGCATCATCACTTGTCCGGGTCTGGGACTCAGGGTCGACAACAAAAAGGTCGACAAACCTTAGGTCGACACCAATTGGTCGACACACCTCAGGTCGACATGGACAAAAGGTCGACATGGACAAAAGGTTGACAAGAACAAGGTCGACATGGAAAAAGGTCGACATGAGTTTTTAATGTTTTTTTGGTGTCGTTTTCTTCGTAGAGTGACCGGGAACCCCAATTAGTGCACCGCGTCCCCTCGCATGGCTCGCTTCGCTCGCCATGCTTCGGGCATGGTGCCTTCGCTTCGCACAGATTACCGTTCCAATCGTAGTCCACGTGGATCGTTAAGTATGAAAAGGTTCCAAAAAAGAAAAAAATCGTGAAAAACTCATGTCGACATTTGTCCATGTCGACCTTGTTCCTGTCGACCTTTTGTCCATGTCGACATTTTGTCCATGTCGACCTAAGGTGTGTCGAACAATTGGTGTCGACCTAAGGTGTGTTGACCTTTTTGTTGTCGACCTGGAGTCCGGATACCCACTTGTCCAGTCCTGGCTCATAGAACTGCGGCATCACATTCCACTTTCCTGCTACGCTCCTCAGCATCTCTCAGTCTCCATTGCTCATGTGCAACCAGTGAATAACCTTCCTGTGTCACAACAGAGTTATTGACTGTGGTGAGAGGTTGGAGTCTCTATAGATGCGGGTCTGTGACATTTGGTAAATAGCAGTGGGATATATTTTTATATATTTTTTATGAGCTTAAAGTGAATTAGGCCTGTGTTATTACTAGAGATGAGCGGGTTCGGTTTCTCTGAATCCGAACCCGCCCGAACTTCATGGTTTTTTTCACGGGTCCGAGCAGACTCGGATCCTCCCGCCTTGCTCGGTTAACCCGAGCGCGCCCGAACGTCATCATGACGCTGTCGGATTCTCGCGAGACTCGGATTCTATATAAGGAGCCGCGCGTCGCCGCCATTTTCACACGTGCATTGAGATTGATAGGGAGAGGACGTGGCTGGCGTCCTCTCCATTTAGATTATAAGAGAGAGAGATTTACTGGAGCTTAGGACTAGGAGGAGTACTGTAGAAGTGTAGAGAGTGCAGAGAGTTTACTAGTGAGTGACCACCAGACAGTGCAGTTTATTTAATATATCCGTTCTCTGCCTGAAAAAAGCGATACACACAGTGACTCAGTCACATACCATATCTGTGTGCACTGCTCAGG